>NC_083763.1:71516098-71816098 GCF_963514075.1 Conger conger | reverse complement strand
GGGTGGGGTCATCAGTGATTGATGTTTCACCTTTAACCGTTGGAGAGTCAGTGCATACTACAGATTCACAAGTAATCCAGTATGATCCATAACACCAGTATTTCACATGATTTTCATATTCTCTATCATAGAGACATGGGATGGTGACAGATTTTCCACTCTGTACAGCGACTTCACTCACTGTGTACACACCGTCAGCATCTGCAGAGAGAAACACACACATCATCAGTGTGGGTGTATTTTACAGAGCACAGTGTGGTGCAGTCTGTAGGGCAGCTGACTCTCAGGCTAAGGGTGAACCCTCCTGTGTGTTTGGGGGTTCAATCCTCTGCACCCAACCATCTCGATCTGTTCCCCTCTTCTCTCTCCTGTTTGAATAAATGCTAAATGTCTGCATTTATATAGCACCTTTATCCAAAGCGCTGTAACATTGATGCTTCTCATTCACCCATTCATACACACATTCACACACACACCAACGGCGATTGGCTGCCACGCAAGGCACAAAACAGCTGGTAAGGAGCATTTAGGGGTTGCTTTTCTTGCTCAGGAACACCTTGATACACCCAGGGTGGAATCGAAACGGCAACCCTCCGTCTGCCAGACGACTGCTCTTACCACCTGAGCCAATGTCACCACAATAAAGTGCACAGGGGAACATCACTAATACTCTAATTCATTTTAATGCACCATAACAAAAGGTGTAACCAACACACTGCATCTAGGTAAAATATGGTCTACCACACCAATGGATTATAATAAAGGTACCATTGGACTTTAATGATGATTGGATTTTATGATGTTCTTGTGTGGAATTAAAGAGTTTGATTGTGAAAACCAAGGCATTCCAGGAGAATACAATACAATAGTTTTTTTTACATAAGAAAAATCTTTCACTGGAGTTAATTTTGAAATGTTTCTTGGATACCTCCTTAAAAGCAAAAGTGTGTGAGGGGTTAACTCCAGAAAATACTGTGTACATATGAGCACACACACAGAATTCTTTCCACTCTTTCAGCACTCTTTATTTTAGCAGAGCTACAAACAGCATTGTTTCCTGCGGTTAATACCCTGAGCTCACCACAGTGAAGGACATTGTACTGGGGGTACATTTTAATGTGGGGTTGAAGCCATTTCTGTGAAAGCATTCACACTTACAGAACAAGATCATATCTACTTCTCTTTTTAAGTAAAACTCAGAGCTATAATTTAATGTAATGTCCTCCCTTGTCCAATTGCAAAATGTACAAACTTAAATAAACATTTTTTATCTGTTAAACAAAAAAGGTGATAAATAAAGGCGTAGGAAGTGCAAGGGTTCATGAAAATGTTCAAGAAAAAAAGAAAAGAAACTGATTAATGACACACATGCAAAGCATCTTTTTTAACTTGACTAATCTTTTTTTAAAGTGCATGAATTCAAAGTATGTAGCCATAGTCTATTTTTATTTGCGTTTATTAGTTCTATCTTTGCCCTGCGATGGACTGGCGACCTGTCCAGAGTGTATTCCTGCCTTTCGCCCAGTGTATGCCGGGATAGGCTCCAGCCCCCCTGCGACCCTGTTCAGGATAAGCGGGTTCAGATAAGGATGGAGGGATGGATGGATGGATAGTTCTATTCTCATTATATATACACTCAGTGAGCACTTTATTAGGTATTTATTCCACTAATTATTTTACTTATAGGTCTTCTGCTGTAGCCTAGCCTATCATTAACAAGGCGTTTCTGTCTGCAGAACTGCTGCTCACAGGATATTTTGAAAACTCTTGAGACTGTTGTGCATGAAAAACGCTGGAGATAGTCGAACCACTCTGTCTGGCAACAACATTTCTTCCTCATTCTGACATTTTCTTTGAACCTTGACAACAGATGCATCTAGTTGCTGCCACATGAGATTGGCTAATTTAATATTTGCATTAACAAGCTGGTGTACAGGTCTACCTAATAAAG
This sequence comes from Conger conger, assembly GCF_963514075.1. Taxonomy (NCBI): domain Eukaryota; kingdom Metazoa; phylum Chordata; class Actinopteri; order Anguilliformes; family Congridae; genus Conger; species Conger conger. The sequence continues at coordinate 71,814,147 of NC_083763.1, read as the reverse complement.
TGCTCACTGAGTGCATTCTAATCACATTAGTCCTATAATGTATTATGTAAACTACATGCTTCAGTATTACTCATTGATTCAAGTTTATGGCACAGACAGTCTCTCTGCTACAATGCTCCAGTGTTCAGTATACAGTGTGAGAAACGATTCCTACCTGGCAGCACAGTGAGGAAGAGGAAGGAGAGGAAGAGTATCAGAGTGAGAGCCATATGTGCCTGATGGGTGTGTGTGTCTGTTAGAGACTCCAGCTCCCTTTAGCGTGAGTCTCACTTCCTGTTCCTCTCAGTCCCCACCTCTTTGGTCCCTCGTTCTCTGTAGTCTGTGCTCTCTCAGTGGCCAGAGAAGGAAAACTATCATTACCATTTACTAAATATTTATGAATTATACTGTAAACTAACAGGATTCATACACTAACATACGATTTATACAGATTTTCCACACATCAAATGGCTTTTCATTGGTAATATTGTTGTTTTCAATAATATTTTTTGAAAGTGTACAGGTAATTTCTAATTGTAATTGCAATTTGTTAGCGCTACTGGGAGATTGTGTTTGGAATGCTTTGGGTTTATTTTAATCGCCGAGGAAAAATGTGATCTAATCTGTCCAGCAGAGGGCGATAGTTCCTTTTCAAGTTAGGAAAATGTGGTGTCTTTTTTTGTCCAGTAGAGAAAAAAGAGTCAAATATTTGTAATGGGGTGACTGGCTGTATTTGATGCTCTGAAATAGGAATCCTCAGGTTCCACACATTGCTGAACATCCAGGCCTCTTCCTTCGGGCTTGTGGACAAAATTCCTGTTGGGACGTAGTCTTTCGTCGCGTTGCTGCCCCCTACTGAACAGACAGGGAACATTCACACAAAGGTATCAGGATAATTGGGGCTCTAATACGAGCACATTTGAGCACAACTAAAAAAGGTTCAATAAAAACAGGAATAGGAATGATTGTGAATATATGAGGGACTAAAAAGAAATGTAAGTTCAACACGTCGTCGCACATGTATCCCATAACATTTTGGGCGTTGATATTTCATGATCAGTGAAACATATTTCTGATATAAACCAACTGTAAATCCAGCATAATGTACCTGTGTGTTCTGCCCGGCAACTGAGCTGTAAATCACATCACCGGCTCTATCTGCTGCAGAACGGTGAGACGGGTGTGTGGTCTGCACAGAACAGGACATGCACACACAATATTTCAGTAACTCAAAAAATAACATTACAGAGCATTATGCAAACATTTCCCATTACATATTCTCTGGGTCAACTGCAGTGGGATTAGCTGGAGGTTGATCCTCAATGCCACAAAAATGCATGAAAACTCGAACAGCTAATCGTTAACAGATTTGGATAGCAGTTCCTGAATTCTGTGAAGGTTTAGACTGCAGCTACAAAACACACTGCAATTGATCCTGTGTTTTGTGTGTCTAAAGTAAACATGCAAATTGTGGTTAAACAACTCAAAAGGAGAATATATATACATACATATAAATATGTTCACATTTCACAGTGTGCCACTTTAAATTCTGATATTTACTGGAATGTAGCTGATTCTGAGATATGATGAACAATCTCACCTGTAGATTTTTCCGGACGACTGAGCTGTACAGAACCTCATCTGCAGGGTTTTCAGAAGGCTGGGACAGTAAAGGGGAACATGTTTCTGTTACTGACCATGGTTAAGGGGTTGGCTCAATTTAATTCAGTCAATTCAATCAATTCAAGTTCATAATGTGATAAATGCCACGTAATGTAAAGTAATAAACCAAAGTTTAATGAAAAAGTTTAATGAATGAATTTAATGTCATTTCATTGCCTGACTAGTAAACATTCAGAATCATTTTCCCTCAAAATGAATGCTTGTTTTCAAAGCTGTTGAGAGCAGGATAATTTTTCAGCATTTAGCGCCTGTGAGTTAATCTCCACTATCACAGCCCATTGCTGCTCAGTGAGCAGTACAGGACCTCATCTGCAGGGTTTTCAGACGGCTGGGACAGTAAAGGGGAACATGTTTCCTTGACTGACGACGGTTAGGGGGTCGGCTCAATTTAATTCAGTCAATTCAAGTACATAATGTGAAAAATGCCCCATTGAGGATTATTCCATGAATCGATACATAAACCATTTAATCCCAAAAAAATTGTAATGAATTAATTTAATGTCATTTCATTGCCTGACTGAACAGAAAGTGGAACTGACCCCCAACCCTGTCCATGCTACCAGAGCAGAGGAGAACACACTAAATAAACTCACAAGTAAACATTCTGGACCATTTTCCCTCAAAATGAATGCTTGTTTTCAGAGCAGGATAATATTTTAGCATTTAGCGCCTGTGAGTTCCTCTCCACTATCATAGCCCATTGCTGCTCAGTGACTTCCTGTCTTGAGTTTACATTACATCACATGACAATCATTTACAGACGCTCTTTTCCAGAGTGGTGAACAGTGGAGAATATCAGTTACTCTCAGGAATACAGAAAAGTGGTGTCACCACAGAGACACAAAGGCGCATTTATAATCTCTTATAATCAAGTGTAATATTTGCCAATCAAATTATTTGTATTGTAACAAAATAAAGTATGATTTCTAAGAAATACAGGATCTCTAAAGATATGTAGGATGAGATGAGACTGAATAATAACAGTACGATTCTCTGCAAAGGCACTTTATAAATGTGTGAGAAATCCAGCCACTACTCAACCTGTGACTGATGTGGACTTATTCTGTGTGATGACTGTGTGTTGGTGAACACTGTGCTGTAGGTCACTTCATCTTCAGAGTCTGCAGTCTGCCAGGGGAGAGACACAACGTTGAACTCATAACAGCTGGTCTATCCATACAGACTTCTACCTTTCATATTGTACAGTAGGGCCATTCAACTGGTGGACCAGAGACAAGCAAGTGAGCCCATTAACAAGTAACAGTGAAACAACGTCAAGCTACAGAGAGATAAAAAAAGAAATGTACCCAAATTACTTTGAACAAAGATTGAAGCTAGTCCTATAGTAAACTCAATCTTGTCCAGACGAAGCTTAGTCTGAGTCTTAAACTGTTACTTAGTGTCTATAGACTTGCAGGTGCTGGTACTGTGGGTGAATATATTCAACTTAAGATTTTTCTGAATGTAGTTTTGTTTGATAAGTGCAGAATTTCTGTATGTATGAATAAAGAACTATCACACTTTACTGTAGCAGTCATTTCTTCTCCACGCCCACACCGCCACAATATCTGTATGTCCTTCTCCATTCTGCAGTTCTGTGTTTTGCGGATCAGCTCAAATTTTGGTTGAAGTTTAATTGACATTGACAGACATTGACTGACATTGACTGACATTGACCACACTGACTGACACTGACTGACATTGACCCTCAGCCTTCTCAGCAGAGTGCAGAGTGTAAAATGGCCGTACCGTCAGCTCGTTGCTCCGGTCCTCTCTTGCTCCTGTGTGAGGCTGGACTCCCTCTGTAAGGAGACACAGGATGAGCTGTGATAAGAGAGTGTGATCATGACAGAGCTGAGAGCCCCCCTATGAGACCCCTACTGCCTGTGAAACTCCTGTGCTCAGTGTACTGCACTTCACTAATGCTGTGCTGACTGCTCCTCCATACAGCACCCACACTATTCTTTCACACTCAGCGTACTTCATGTGGATACTCACTGTGTCTCTTACACAGTTTCCAGGTAACCGTGGCAACAGCTGCCACCAGCAACAGCATCCCTAGTGCCATCAGGATGATTGTGAGATCTGAAAGACTGAACAGCAGCAACAGGGTGTGTGAAATTTTCTGCCCATTTGAAATGCTCAAATGACAAAGGAGTCTCTCTCAGTACTGCAGCCTTCTCCATCAGTTCAGAAGAGCACAGACAAGCACAAACATGCACAGAGAGAACTGCTGGACTCCAGAAACAGGGAGTGGAGAAAAAGGAAATGGAAGCGCTCGGGGTCACGTGGGACACCAAGTACATGCAGCGTGTACCATATCCCAGCATGCACTGGGCCATGTGATGCTGATAAGTGCTGGAGAGGCCTGGTTATCTGGACTTTAGTGAGCACGGCTGCAGGAGGAAGCCTCACTGACTTTGAGAAAGGGGGGATTTTGAGACACATTTGTCAGAAAAAGTACCAACTTAAATATAAAGACTTTACTATGTTACTAATGTTAATCCTTTTGTTTTCATGCTAAACTTCTTGATTTAAAAAGAAACAGATTTTAATATTTTACTGGCTCTTCCATCACAAATACCACACCTTTTATTGTAATTGTTTGTTGCTGGAACAGGTGAGATAGGTGTTGAGACTGTTGAATACTTTGAGGTTGAAGGCTTGGAGGATGTTGCTGCTGTGGTTGCTGTGGTAACCAGAAGAGATGTGCTTAGTGCTGCAGATGCTGAAGAATGGGGTGCTATGAAGAGTGGAGGAAAAAATAATAAAAAGTTCATCATATTTTATGAATATTTTATGGTGTTATGTATAGTGTATGTGTGTGTGTGTGTGTGTGTGTGCCTGTGTGAATGCAAATGTTTGTGCTTGTGTGTGTATGTGTGTGTGTGTGCGAATGGGGGCATGAGTACGTGTTCATGTGAAAGAACAGAACTCAGCACTGGTGTGCACCTGGCAGTCGGTGAGAGAGCACTAGCTAGCACCAAAGGGTTTCACAACATGACATTTAGAACACTGTTTCTCTCAACCCTCACTGACAGAACGTGACAGAAAAGATAATTGAAAATTCGAGGATAGAATGCATTCTCATACAGGCTCGTTTTGAGTTCCTTACGTGTGGTGACTGTGGTAGTTGTAGTTTTCCGAGTGACAGTGAGGTGAACAGGGATCTGTAGTTCTCCAGCAGCACACCAATACCAGCCTGTGTCCTCCATGTTCACCTCCCTCACAGTGAAGACCTTTTCAGAGCGGTCATCTTCCATCTCTGATCTTCCAGATTCACCAGAATTCACTTCCAGACAGGAGCCCTTTATCCTGCACCACTTCTTCATGCTGCTCGGTTCATTATAGTGACACGGCACACTGACATGGCCCCCTTCCACACCGGCCACCTCCTGCTCAACCCAGAGTCCAGGAGGCCCTGAACACCACAGAATAAACGCAAAACACATTCATTGATACACAAACTCTACAAGTCAAATATTTGCAAAATAATGCAATTAAAGCACCACCCTGGTGGAGTCCAGATACACCAATAGTTCTGCAGTGAAGCAATGACATACCTGGACTTTTACATGTTCTGGAAGAATTCAATACTGCTAGCATAAGAGGTAAGATCACTCATTTACCCACAGTGCAGCAGTCTGCAGTAGAAAGTTCTGTGCAGCGTATGATTGGATAACACTGAAATAGTGAAGATACCGTTATTAAGAGGAAGCAGGTCTCTCTGAGTGCAGTGTGTGCTGCAGCCATCTTACCTGCAGTGACTGACAGGTACAGACGTGCTCCCTTATCAAAAGCGCCCTGGATCTCTACAACACACCAGTAATATCCAGAGTCCCAGGTTGTCAGCATTGTCATGTTAACAGTGAAGACATGATGGGTGGGGTCATCAGTGATTGATGTTTTACCAGTATGTTTAGGAGAGTCAGTGCGTACTACAGTTTTACAAAAATCCCAGTTTGACCCATGACACCAGTATTTCACATGATAGTCATATTTTCTATCATAGACACATGGGATGGTGACAGATTTTCCACTCTTTACAGCTACTCTACTCACTGTGTACACACCGCCAGCATCTGCAGAGAGAAACACACATCATCAGTGTGGGTGTATTTTACAGAGCACAGTGTGGTGCAGTCTGTAGGGCAGCTGACTCTCAGGCTAAGTGTCAACCCTCCTGTGTGTTTAGGGTTCAATCTTCTGCACCCAACCTTTTTGATCTGTTCCCTTCTTCTCTCTCCTGTTTGAATAAATGCTAAATGTCTGAATGTATATAGCACCTTCATTCACCCATTTTCACCCACTCACCATCTCATACACACACTCACACACCAACGGCGATTGGCTGCCATTCAAGGTACCAAGGGGGTTTGTCTTGCTCAGGGACACTTTGCTCTAACCGCCTATGCCAATGCCGCCACAATAATATACACAGGGAAAAATCACTAATACTCTAATTCATTCTAATACACCATAACAAAAGACATAACCAACACACTGCATCGAGGTAAAATATGGTCTAACACCAACGCATTTTATGATGTCTTTGTATGAAATTAAAGTGTTTGATTGTCAAAACCAAGGCATTAAAAATGTTTCTCTATTTCCTGAGATCATGGACTTTTAAAAATGATACGAACTCATTATACAATGAAAACAATGATGTTTGAGAAGAACATGCTCTCTGGATGGCAGTACCATCACAGGTGGAGACTTAAAAGCAACAATTTGTGAGGGGGAGCTCCAGAAAATACTGTGTACCAATGAGCACACAAAGATGTGCATTTCGTCCACTCTTTCAGTTCTCTTTATTTTAGCAGAGCTACAAACAACATTATTTCCTGAGGTTAATACCCTCTGCTCACCACAGTGATAAACATTGTACTGTGGGAACATTTTAATGTTGGGTTGAAGCCATTTCTGTGGAAACATTCACACTTACAGAACAAAATAATATCAACTTCTCTTTTTAGTAAAACTCAGAGCCATTCTAATCATGCACTATGTGAAGTGTGAAAACTTTATATTGCAACTCCTTCCACTTCTTGCGTTCAACATCAGACACAAAGCTATGTTCACGCTTTAATTGTGTTTCGACATTCGTATTTGTACTTGTCAGCTCTGAACACCTGTGTTCTCTTAAGGGTCAAACATGACTCACCACTATGTTTAATAGCAGACAAAAAACCCCATTATGATCTTTTTTCAACTTGAAATTTGATGACAAAGTTTGTGATGAGTGACAGGTTTTTTCTTCATGCTAAATATAATTCAGTTCATTAAAAGACAATTAAGCTGCTTTAATGGTTCAAGGGTTTTGTGAAGGCATTTTGACCCTTAGGCCAAGGGGAGTATACACAATGTGAAGACTACACAAGGGTTAAAGTAGAACTGCTGCTCACAGGATATGAAAAAATAAAAATAAAAAATATATATATATCCTGTGAACAGCAGTTCTGCAGAAAGAAATGCCTTGTTAATCAGAGAGGTCTGATGAGAAAGGGCTGACTGGTCAATACTGACAGGGAGGTGACAGTGATGTAAATAAGCGCACATTACAACAGTGATACGCAGAAGAGCATCTCTGGACACACAATGCATCAAACCTCTAAGTGGATAGGCTACAGCCGCAGACGACCACTCAGTCTAAAAAATAATCATCAATCAATACCTAATAAAGTGCTCACTGAGCGTACATATAATCAGAATAGAACTAATGAACTCAAATCGACCATCACTACATACTTAGAATGTATGCACTTCAACCCTTTTTTGTTTTTTTTTCTAGACACTGTGGTGTGTGAAAAACCCAGGAGATAAGCAGTTTCTGAGATATTCTAACCACCCTGTCTGGCGCTAACAACCATTCTCCGGTCAAAATTACTTTTCTTCACATTTCTTCCTCATTCTGACATTTTGTTTGAAAAACAGCCGAACATCTACAACAGCTGCATTTAGTAGCTGCCACATGATTGGCTGATTAAATATTTGCATTAAAAAGCTGGTGTACAGGTCTACCTAATAAAGTGCTCACTGAGTGTATTCTAATCACATTAGTCCTATTATGTATTATGTAAACTACATACTTCAGTTTAACTCATTCATTCAAGTTCATGGCACAGACAGTCTCTCTGCTACAATGCTAGTGTTCAGTATACAGTGTGAGAAACGAGTCCTACCTGGCAGCACAGTGAGGAAGAGGATGGGGAGGAAGAGTATCAGAGTGAGAGCCATATGTGCCTGATGGGTGTGTGTGTCTGTTAGAGACTCCAGCTCCCTTTAGCATGAGTCTCACTTCCTGTTCCTCTCAGTCCCCACCTCTTTGGTCCCTCGTACTCTGTAGTCTGTGCTCTCTCAGTGGCCAGAGCAGGATAACTATTATTATCATTTAATATTTTTTATGTATACCAAAGGTGGGCAAAGAGCGCCATATCCATTTCTGGATTTCATACCAACTTCTGGCCTTAATTACATAATTAGCCTTTTACGACATCTGACATTTTAGCTGCAGTACATTTCTTGATGACTGGTCTTGTGTCCCCCATTTTACTGTCATCAAATCTTTGAGAGAACCAGTGTTGGTGCATTCAGCCAATTAGTTCATTTAGCCAGGGTAACTGGTGGAAACAAAAACCTGCATACACCTTGGCCGTCAAGGACCGGAATTGCCCACCCCTCTATTATACTGTAAACTGAAATGATTCATACAGTTAGATCATTAAATTGTTATTCAGTGGTAATATTATTGTTCATTTTTAATTAGATATATTTGAATATATTTGAAAATTACCTATATACTATAGGTAATTTGTAATTGTAATTGTAATTTGTTAGCGCTCCTGAATCAAAAGAACACGTCCCACGTCAATTGAAAGGCGTGACCAGAGGCAAATTCGTTTACGCAACACTTCTTAAAGTACTGCCTATTGTACAGGGTTGGTCTACTTGTTACTGTAGGATAGTTAGGCTATATCTGTAACATATTTGTAACGGGGTAGAACTAGAATAGCTATGTTCTGTATATTTATACCACGGAAGACAGAGCTATTTGTAGACTATATAGGAGCCTGATAGACTAGCAGTTATACATGCAACGTTACCACAGCCCGCATAGCCAGACCCATCTCCACACTCCACTAAAAAGCAGAGTCAAATATTTGTAATGCTATTTGATGCTCTGAAATAGGAATCCTCAGGTTCCTCACGTTGCTGAACATCCAGGCCTCTTCCTTTCGGCTTGTGGACAAAATTCCTGTTGGGACGACACTCTTTCGTCACGTTGCTGCCCCCTACTGAACAGACAGGGAACATTCACGCAAAGGTATCAGGATAATTGGGGTTCCAATACGAGCATGCTTGAGCACCTGTGTTTTCTGCCCGACAACTGAGCTGTAAATCACATCACCGGCTCTGTCTGCTGCAGAACGGTGAGACAAGTGTGTGGTCTGCACAGAACAGGACATGCACACACAATATTTTAGTAACTCAAAAAATAACATTACAGAGAGTTACGCAAACATTTCCCATTACATATTCTCTGGGTCAACTGCAGTGCGATTAGCTGGAGGTTAATCCTCAATACCACAAAAATGCATTAAAACTCGAACAGCTAATCGTTAACAGATTTGGATAGCAGTTCCTGAGTTCTGTGAAGGTTTAGACTGCAGCTACACACTGCAATTGACCCTGTGTACTGTGTGTCTAAAGTAAAGAGGCAAATCAGATTAAACAACTCCTCATCATACATATACAGTATGTTCACCTTTATCAGTGTGCCACTTTAAATTCTGATATTTACTGGCTGTCTAGCTGACTCTGAGATATGATGAACAATCTCACCTGTAGATTTTTCAGGATGACTGAGCTGTACAGGACCTCATCTGCAGGGTTTTCAGACGGCTGGGACAGTAAAGGGGAACATGTTTCCTTGACTGACCACGGTTAGGGGGTTGGCTCAATTTAATTCAGTCAATTCAAGTACATAATGTGAAAAATGCCCCATTGAGGATTATTCCATGAATCGATACATAAACCATTTAATCCCGAAAAAATTTTAATGAATTAATTTAATGTCATTTCATTGCCTGACTGAACAGAAAGTGGAACTGACCCCAACCCTGTCCATGCTACCAGAGCAGAGGAGAGCACACTAAATAAACTCTGGACCATTTTCCCTCAAAATTAATGCTTGTTTTTCAGAGCAGGATAAAATTTTAGCATTTAGCGCCTGTGAGTTCCTCTCCACTATCATAGCCCATTGCTGCTCAGTGACCTGTTTTGAGTTTACATTACGTCACATGACAATCATTTACAGACGCTGTTTTCCAGAGTGGCGAATCGTGGAGAATATCAGTTACTCTCAGGAATACAGAAAAGTGGTATCACCACAGAGGCACAAAGGCGCATTTATCATCTCTTATAATCAAGTGTAATATTTGCCAATCAACCTACTTGTATTGTAACAAAATAAAGTATGATTTCTAAGAAATACAGGATCTCTAAGAGGATGGGATGAGACTGAATATTAACAATACGATTCTCTGCAAAGGCACTTTATAAATGTGTGAGAAATCCCAGAGTGCTGCTGCTGGACATCTCCAACCAGAAACTGAGTGTGGCTGAAAGTATTCAACTTTCTGAATGTAGTTTACTTTGGTAAATGCAGGGTTTCTGTATGTATGAATAAAGAACTATCACACTTTACTGTTGCAGTCATTTCTTCTCCATGACCACACCCCCACAATCACTGTATGTCCTTCTCCATTCTGCAGTTCTGTGTTTTGCGGATCAGCTCAAATTTTGATTGACGTTTGATTGATATTGACTGATACTGACTGAAATTGACTGACATTGACTGACACTCACTGACATTGACTGACACTGATTGACATTGACCACACTGACTGACACTCACTGACATTGACCCTCAGCCTTCTCTGCAGAGTGCAGAGTGTAAAACGGCCATACCGTCAGCTCGTTGCTCCGGTCCTCTCTTGCTCCTGTGTGAGGCTGGACTCCCTCTGTAAGGAGACACAGGATGACCTGTGAAAAGAGAGTGTAATCATGACAGAGCCCCCCTATGAGACCCCTACTGCCTGTGAAACTCCTGTGCTCAGTGTACTGCACTTCACTAATGCTGTGCTGACTGCTCCTACATACAGCACCCATACTATTCTTTCACACTCAGCGTACTTCATGTGGATACTCACTGTGTCTCTTACACAGCTTCCAGGTAACCGTGGCAACAGCTGCCACCAGCAACAGCATCCCTAGTGCCATCAGGATGATTGTGAGATCTGAAAGACTGAACAGCAGCAACAGGGTGTGTGAAATTTTCTGCCCATTTGAAATGCCCAAATGACACAGGAGTCTCTCTCAGTACTGCAGCCTTCTCCATCAGTTCAGAAGAGCACAGACAAGCACAAACATGCACAGAGAGAACTGCTGGACTCCAGAAACAGGGAGTGGAGAAAAAGGAAATGGAAGCACTCAGGGTCATGTGGGACACCAAGTACATGCAGCGTGTACCATATCCCAGCATGCACTGGGCCATGTGCTGCTGATAAGTGCTGGAGAGGCCTGGTTAGCTGGACTTTAGTGAGCACGTCTGCAGCAGGAGGCCTCGCTGACTTTGAGACAGGGGGGATTTTGAGACACATTTGTCAGGAAAAGTATCAACTTAAATAAAAAACTAGACAGACTTTACTATGTTACTAACGTTAATGCTTTTGTTTTCATACTGAACTTCTTGATTTAAAAAGAAACTGACTTGAAGATTTTACTGGCTCTTGGAGGATGTTGCTGCTGTGGTTGCTGTGGTCACCAGAAGAGATGTGCTTAGTGCTGCAGATGCTGAAGAATTTGTTGCAATGAAGAGACAGTGGAGGAAAAAATGATCTTAATTAATAAAGTCATTTTTATTAATATTTTATGGTGTTATTTATATTGTTATTGCATTTATGTGTGTGCCTGTGTGAATACGAATGTGTGTGCTTCTGTGTGTGTGTGTGTGTGTGGGTGTGTGTGTGTGTGTGCTTCTATCTGTGAATGTGTGCATGAGTGTTGTGACACTGTGGTAAGAACAGAACTCAGCACTGGTGTGCACCCTACAGTCTGAGAGACCACTAGCTAGCACCAAAGGGTTTCACAACATGACATTTACAACACTCTGTTTCTCACAACCCTCACTGATAGAAAGTGACAGAAACCACCTCTGAAAATTTGAGAATCGAATGCATTCAAATACATGCTTGTTTTGAGTTCCTTACGTGTGGTGACTGTGGTAGTTTTCCGAGTGACAGTGAGGTGAACAGGGATCTGTAGTTCTCCAGCAGCACACCAATACCAGCCTGTGTCCTCCATGTTCAGCTCCCTCACCGTCACAGTGAAGACCTTTTTAGAGCGGTCATCTTCCATCTCTGATCTTCCAGATTCACCAGATTCACCAGAATTCACTTCCACACAGGAGCCCTCTATCCTGCACCACTTCTTCATGCTGCTCGGTTCATTGTAGTGACACGGCACACTGACATGGCCCCCTTCCACACCGGCCACCTCCTGCTGCTTAACCCAGAGTCCAGGATAGTCTGAACAAAATAAAAACAAAAATATATGGCTATATTTGATTCAAAACCATCCATGTATTTTGTACACCACAATATCATGTCCATTTGTTTCAACAATCCATAGATGAACATTAAAACACACAACTATTTCTACAACAGTTCTGATACAAAATGGCTCCAAAAATACCACTGCATCAATAAATTTCCCGTACAAAATCAGCATGGATACAGACTGGGAGTGGGGTTGCAGAAAATGCAAGAAGCATTTATATAGAGCTGAAATTAACCAATAATTTTGCAACAATTATACAATTATATTTTTCAACACACATGCCGGATCTTTTACATGTTTTGATTCTCAGACAACTGGTAATTAAAATGAAGGAAAACTCAGTGTTGCTAGGATAACCATTAGGATCACTCATTTACCCACAGTGCAGCAGTCTGCAGTAGAAAGTTCTGTGCAGCGTATGATTGGATAACACTGGAATAGTGAAGATGCCGTTATTAAGAGGAAGCAGGCCTCACTGAGTGCAGTGCGTGCTGCAGACATCTTTCCTCTGACCATCAGGTACAGATGTACTTTCTTATCTAGAATCAAATGATCCTCAATCTCTACAGCACACCAGTAATATCCAGAATTCTTCTTCTTCAGCTTTGTCATGGTAACGGTGAAGACATGATGGGTGTGGTCATCAGTGATTGTTTCAGTGCATACTACAGATTCACAAATATACCAGTATGACCCATAACACCAGTATTTCACATGATTTTCATATTCTCTATCATAGAGACATGGGATGGTGACAGATCTTCCTCTCTGTACAACTACTTCACTCACTGTGTACACACTGTCAGCATCTGCAGAGAGAAACACACACATCATCAGTGTGGGTGTATTTTACAGAGCACAGTGTGGTGCAGTCTGTAGGGCAGCTGACTCTCAGGATAAGGGTGAACCGTCCTTTGTGTTTGGGGGTTCAATCCTCTGCACCCAACCATCTCCATCTGTTTCCCTCTTCTCTCTCCTGTTTGAATAAATGCTAAATGTCTGCATTTATATAGCACCTTTATCCAAAGCGCTGTAACATTGATGCTTCTCATTCACCCATTCATACACATGCTCCCACACATGCAAGGCACCAAACAGCTGGTCAGGAGCGTTTAGGGGGTTTGTCTTGGTCAGGGACACTTTGATACACTGCCTGACGACTGCTCTTACCACCTGAGCCAATGTCGGCACAATAAAGTGCACAGGGGAACATCACTAATACTCTATTTCATTCTAATGCACCGTAACAAAAGGTGTAACCAACACACTGCATCTCGATAAAATATGGTCTACCACACCAATGCATTAAAATAAAGGCATCATTGGACTTTAATGCTGATTGGATTTTATGATGCTCTTGTGTGAAATTAGTGTTTGATTGTGAAAACCAAGACATTCCTTGACAATTCAATACAACATAATATATTTTTTTTTTTTTACATAAAAGGAACAAATATCTTTCACTGGAGTTCATTTTGAAATGTTTCTTGGATACCTCCTTAAAAGAAACAATGTGTGAGCGGTTAACTTCACAAAATACTGTCTACAAATGAGCACACACAGAATTCTTTCCACTCTTTCAGTTCTCTTTATTTTAGCAGAGCTATAAACAGCATTATTTCCTGTGGTTAATACCCTCAGCTCACCACAGTGACAGAGATTGTACTGTGGGTACATTTTAATGTGGGGTAGAAGCCATTACTGTGACCTTGTGTTAAACACAAAAGGTGAGAAAGAGTGCAAAAGTTCATGAAAAATGTTCAATAAAAAAAAGAAAAGAAACTGATTAATGACACACATGCAAAGCATATTTTATAACTTGGCTAATCTTTTTTTAAGTACATGAATTCAAAATATGTATCCATGGTCAATTTGCGTTTATTAGTTCTATTCTTGCCCTGCGATAGACTGGCAACATGTCCATTTTTACATTGACATTTTAGTCATATGGCAAACGCTTTAAATCCAAAGCGATGTACAAATGCATAGGTTCTTCCAGAAGTTAAAGCATCACATCCATAACTAGTAAAATAAACATGAAGTGCGGTTCTAAACAAAATTGCCATAAGTGCAATTTCTTTTTCTTTTTTTGGGGGGTTAGACAAGAGGGATATCGGAGAGGGGGGGGATGGGGGTTCAGGAGGTAGGACTAAGGTACAGTTTAAAAAGGTGTGTTTTTAGCCTGCGTCAAAATAGGGAGGGATTCTGCTGTCCTGACAGTGGTAAGTGCTCACTGAGTGTATTCTAATCACATTAGTCCTATTATGTATTATGTAAACTACATGCTTCAGTATTACTCATTCAAGTTTATGGCACAGACAGTCTCTCTGCTACAATGCTCCAGAGTTCAGTATTCAGCATTGTAGCAGAGAGACTGCGGCCAGAGCAGGATAACTATTATCATTTAATGTCCCCCATTGTTCTGTGATCTAATCTCTGACAGAACCATTGTTGGTGAGACGGGTGCGTGGGGGTTGGACCCAAAATGCACGACTCAGAAACAATAATAGGATAGAATCCCGTCAGGGCTTTATTCGGGACGAATCCCAGGAGCGTAGTCAAAACAAGCAAAGTCCATACACGTAGATCCAGCCAAACAAACAATAAACAAACAAAAAGCACGGTGCCGAGGGAAGAGGCAAACTCGTAGTCGGTAGACGTGCAGGGAGGTCCGGTAGCAGGAGAGCTGTCAGCGGGGCAGAAATACAGGCGGACGGCAGGCAGGGTCGTAATCGTGGGCGATGCGGAAGTCGAAACCATAAAACAAACAGCGAGGCAAAGGTACAAAAAGCAGTAGGCGAGGACGTGGTCAAAAACAAGCGATGGTCAACAAAACAGAAATCAATAATCGATCGCCGGTAAACAGGCTTGGCTCGTACTCTATGACCGTAATGCTCAAGCGTTGCTTGGACGTACAAGAGGCACACAATTTCGCAACGAACAGAAGCGCGACTGGGCTATAAATGCAGGTGTAGACAGGTGTAGTTAGTTACGAGAGCAGCAAGGAAATGGAAAACAGGTGCGATGGATGACAAGTTTAACAAGGTAATTAGTAATCGTTAGTAATAAACCTGTCCTGCCCTAGCATTAGTAAATTAGAAAATGACATGCACGAGAAACGTAAGGTAACATGAACACATGATTAGTTTGTTAGTTCTACCCAATCCTGATCTAGCGGTAGTAGTTTTAGTAAATAGACAAATAGAAACAATTAGGGTGTGAATGACAGAAAGAGAGAGAGAGAAAGGCGGAACGCAAGGTTTGCGGAAAGACATTGACCAGTCTGCGTACAAATAAACATAAATCCAAACATAACACTAAACGAACTAAGACGATAACCACTCAACATAACAAGGTAAAATAATCGTAACGAAACATAACTAGACTTGACGAGAAAATAAATCGTAACAAGAAACTAAACAACATGACGAACCTAGACTAACATAATACTTGATAAGACAATACGTGACTAAGACAAAATGAATAAACATAAAACATGGCAAGACAGACCTGAAACGTGACAGTTGGTGCATTCAGCCAATTAGTTCATTTAGCCAGGGTAATTGGTGGAAACAAAAACCTGCATACACCTTGGCCCTCAATGACCGGAATTGCCACCCCTCTATTATACTGTAAACTAAATTGTTATTCACTGGTAATATTATTATTTTTCATTATATATCTGTGAAAGTCTATAGGAAATGTGTCATTGGAATTGAAATTTGTTCACGCTACTGGGAGATTGTGTTGGGAATGCTCTGGGGTTTTTTAAATCGCCGAGGAAAAATCTGATCGTTCCAATCTGTCCAGCAGAAGGCGATAGTTCCTTTTCAAGTTAGGAAAATTATGGTGTCTTTTTTGGTCCAGTAAGAAAAAGCAGAGTCAAATATTTGTAATGGGGTGTGTTTGATGCTCTGAAATAGGAATCCTCAGGTTCCACACGTTGCTGAACATCCAGGCCTCTTCCTTTGGGCTTGTGGACAAAATTCCTGTTGGGACGACACTCTTTCGTCACGTTGCTGCCCCCTACTGAACAGACAGGGAACATTCACGCAAAGGTATCAAGATAATTGGGGCTCTAATACGAGCACGCTTGAGCACAACTAAAAAAGGTGCAATAAAAACAGGAATAGGAATATTTGTGAATATATGAGGGACTAAAAAGAAATGCAAGTTCCACACGTCGTCGCACATGCATCCCATAACATTTTGGTGTTGATATTTCATAATCAGTGAAACATATTTATTATATAAACCAACTGTAAATCCAGCATAAAGTACCTGTGTTTTCTGCCCGGCAACTGAGCTGTAAATCACATCACCAGCTCTATCTGCTGCAGAACGGCGAGACGAGTGTGTGGTCTGTACAGAACAGGAATATTTCAGTAACTCAAAAAATAACATTACAGAGGGTTATGCAAACATTTCCCACTACATATTCTCTGGGTGAACTGCAGTGCGATTAGGTGGAGGTTAATCCTCAATACCACAAAAATGCATGAAAACTCGAACAGCTAATCGTTAACAGATTTGGATAGCAGTTCCTGAATTCTGTGAAGGTTTAGACTGCAGCTACAAAACACACTGCAATTGATCCTGTGTTTTGTGTGTCTAAAGTAAACATGCAAATTGTGGTTAAACAACTCAAAAGGAGAATATATATACATAGATATAAATATGTTCACATTTCACAGCGTGCCACTTTAAATTCTGATATTTACTGGAACGGAGCTGATTCTGAGATATGATGAACAATCTCACCTGTAGATTTTTCCGGACGACTGAGCTGTACAGAACCTCATCTGCAGGGTTTTCAGAAGGCTGGGACAGTAAAGGGGAACATGTTTCTGTTACTGACCATGGTTAGGGGGTTTGCTCAATTTCATTCAGTCAATTCAGTCAATTCAAGATCATAATGTGAAAAATGCCCCATTGAGGATTATCCCATGAATTCTTGTGTTTGATTTGCACTTTGTCTGCTAAATGCCACGTAATGTAATGTAATAAACCATTTAATCAAAAAAGCTTTTAATGAATTAATTTAATGTCATTTCATTGCCTGACTAGTAAACATTCTGAATCATTTTCCCTCAAAATGAATGCTTGTTTTCAAAGCTGTTGAGAGCAGGATCATTTTTCAGCATTTAGCGCCTGTGAGTTCATCTCCACTATCACAGCCCATTGCTGCTCAGTGACTTCCTGTTTTGAGTTTACATTACATCACATGACAATCATTTACAGACGCTCTTTTCCAGAGTGGTGAACAGTGGAGAATATCAGTTACTCTCAGGAATACAGAAAAGTGGTATCACCACAGAGGCACAAAGGCGCGTTTATAATCTCTTATAATCAAGTGTAATATTTGCCAATCAAATTATTTGTATTGTAACAAAATAAAGTATGATTTCTAAGAAATACAGGATCTCTAAGGATGTAGGATGAGATGAGACTGAATAATAACAGAACGATTCTCTGCAAAGGCACTTTACAAATGTGTGAGAAATCCAGCCACTACTCAACCTGTGACTGTGGTGGACTTATTCTGTGTGATGACTGTGTGTTGGTGAACACTGTGCTGTAGGTCACTTCATCTTCAGAGTCTGCAGTCTGCCAGGGGAGAGACACAACATTGAACTCATAACAGCTGGTCTATCCATACAGACTTCTACCTTTCATATTGTACAGTAGGGCCGTTCAACTGGTGGACCAGAGACAAGCAAGTGAGCCCATTAACAAGTAACAGTGAAACAACGTCAAGCTACAGAGAGATAAAAAAAGAAATGTACCCAAATTACTTTGAACAAAGATTGAAGCTAGTCCTATAGTAAATTCAATCTTGTCCAGATGAAGCTTAGTCTGAGTCTGTTAAACTGTTACTTAGTGTCTATA
Source organism: Conger conger (assembly GCF_963514075.1). NCBI lineage: Eukaryota > Metazoa > Chordata > Actinopteri > Anguilliformes > Congridae > Conger > Conger conger. The sequence continues at coordinate 71,795,973 of NC_083763.1, read as the reverse complement.
GACTTGCAGGTGCTGGTACTGAACATCTCCAACCAGAAACTGAGTGTGGGTGAATATATTCAACTTGAGATTTTTCTGAATGTAGTTTTGTTTGATAAGTGCAGCATTTCTGTATGTATGAATAAAGAACTATCACACTTTACTGTAGCAGTCATTTCTTCTCCACGCCCACACCCCCACAATATATGTATGTCCTTCTCCATTCTGCAGTTCTGTGTTTTGCGGATCAGCTCAAATTTTGATTGAAGTTTAATTGACATTGACTGACATTGACTGACATTGACTGACATTTGACCGACACTGACTGATACTGACTGTCACTGACTGACATTGACCACACTGACTGACACTGACTGACATTGACCTTCAGCCTTCTCGGCAGAGTGCAGAGTGTAAAATGGCCGTACCGTCAGCTCGTTGCTCCGGTCCTCTCTTGCTCCTGTGTGAGGCTGGACTCCCTCTGTAAGGAGACACAGGATGAGCTGTGATAAGAGAGTGTGATCATGACAGAGCTGAGATCCCCCCTATGAGACCCCTACTGCCTGTCAAACTCCTGTGCTCAGTGTACTGCACTTCACTAATGCTGTGCTGACTGCTCCTACATACAGCACCCACACTATTCTTTCACACTCAGCGTACTTCATGTGGATACTCACTGTGTCTCTTACACAGCTTCCAGGTAGCCGTGGCAACAGCTGCCACCAGCAACAGCATCCCTAGTGCCATCAGGATGATTTTGAGATCTGAAAGACTGAACAGCAGGGTGTGTGAAATTTTCTGCCCGTTTGAAATGCTCAAATGACACAGGAGTCTCTCTGAGTACTGCAGCCTTCTCCATCAGTTCAGAAGAGCACAGACAAGCACAAACATGTACAGAGAGAACTGCTGGACTCCAGAAACAGGGAGTGGAGAAAAAGGAAATGGAAGCACTAGGGGTCATGTGGGACACCAAGTACATGCAGCATGTACCATATCCCAGCATGCACTGGGCCATGTTCTGCTGAAAAGTGCTGGAGAGGCCTGGTTATCTGGACTTTACTGAGCACGTCTGCAGGAGGAGGCCTCACTGACTTTGAGACAGGGGGGATTTTGAGACACATTTGTCAGGAAAAGTACCAACTTAAATATAAAGACTTTACTATGTTACTAATCCTTTTGTTTTCATACTGAACTTCTTGATTTAAAAAGAAACAGATTTGAATATTTTACTGGCTCTTCCATCATAAATACCACACCTTTTATTGTAATTGATTGTTGTTGGAACAGGTGAGAAAGGTGTTGAGACTGTTGAATACTTTGAGGTTGAAGGCTTGGACGATGTTACTGCTGTGGTTGCTGTGGTAACCAGAAGAGATGTGCTTAGTGCTGCAGATGCTGAAGAATGGGTTGCTATGAAGAGTGGAGGAAAAAATAATAAAAAGTTAATCATATTTTATGAATATTTTATGGTGTTATGTATAGTGTTATTGTATCTATGTGTGTGTGTGTGTGTGCCTGTGTGAATGCAAATGTTTGTGCTTGTGTGTGTGTGTGTGTGTGTGTGTGTGTGTGTGCGAATGGGGGCATGAGTACGTGTTCATGTGAAAGAACAGAACACAGCACTGGTGTGCACCTGGCAGTTTGTGAGAGAGCACTAGCTAGCACCAAAGGGTTTCACAACATGACATTTAGAACACTGTTTCTCTCAACCCTCACTGACAGAAAGTGACAGAAAAGGTCATTGAAAATTCGAGGATAGAATGCATTCTTATACAGGCTCGTTTTGAGTTCCTTACGTGTGGTGACTGTGGTAGTTGTAGTTTTCTGAGTGACAGTGAGGTGAACAGGGATCTGTAGTTTTCCAGCAGCACACCAATACCAGCCTGTGTCCTCCATGTTCAGCTCCCTCACAGTGAAAACCTTTTTAGAGTGGTCATCTTTCATCTCTGATCTTCCAGATTCACCAGAATTCACTTCCACACAGGAGCCCTTTATCCTGCACCACTTCTTCATGCTGCTCGGTTCATTATAGTGACACAGCACACTGACATGGCCCCCTTCCACACCGGCCACCTCCTGCTGCTCAACCCAGAGTCCAGGAGTGTCTGAACACCACAGAATAAACACAAAAATATACAACATTCATTTATACACAAACTGTAGAAGTCACTTGAAGATCAAAGCAAATAACTGTCATATTGGTACTGACTTGGATACAGATTGGGAGTGGTGTTGCAAAGTAATACAATTAAAGCACCAATCTGCTGGAGGTCCAAATACACCAATAGTTCTGCAGTGAAGTAATGACATGCCTGGACTTTTACATGTTCTGGAAGAATTCAATACTGCTAGCATAAGAGGTAAGATCACTCATTTACCCACAATGCAGCAGTCTGCAGTAGAAAGTTCTGTGCAGCTTATGATTGCATAACACTGGAATAGTGAAGATGCCGTAATTAAGAGGAAGCAGGTGTGCTGCAGCCATCTTACCTGCAGTGAATGACAGGTACAGATATGCTCCCTTATCTCCACCGCGCTGGATCTCTACAGCACACCAGTAATATCCAGAGTCCCAGGTTGTCAGCATTGTCATGTTAACAGTGAAGACATGATGGGTGGGGTCATCAGTGATTGATGTTTTACCAGTACGTTTAGGAGAGTCAGTGCGTACTACAGTTTTACAAAAATTCCAGTTTGACCCATGACACCAGTATTTCACGTGATAGTCATATTCTCTATCGTAGAGACATGGGATGGTGACAGATCTTCCACTCTGTACAGCTACTTTACTCACTGTGTACACACCGTCAGCATCTGCAGAGAGAAACACACACATCAGTGTGGGTGTATTTTACAGAGCACAGTGTGGTGCAGTCTGTACGGCAGCTGACTCTCAGGCTAAGTGTCAACCCTCCTGTGTGTTTAGGGTTCAATCTTCTGCACCCAACCTTTTTGATCTGTTCCCTTCTTCTCTCTCCTGTATGAATAAGTGCTAAATGTCTGAATTTATATAGCACCTTCATTCACCCATTTCCACCCACTCACCATCTCATACACACACTCACACACCAACGGCGATTGGCTGCCATTCAAGGTACCAAGGGGGTTTGTCTTGCTCAGGGACACTTTGCTCTAACCGCCTGAGCCAATGCCGCCACAATAATATACACAGGGAAAAATCACTAATACTCTAATTCATTCTAATACACCATAATAAAAGACATAACCAACACACTGCATCGAGGTAAAATATGGTCTAACACCAACGCATTTTATGATGTCTTTGTATGAAATTAAAGTGTTTAATTGTCAAAACCAAGGCATTAAAAATGTTTCTCTATTTCCTGAGATCATGGACTTTTAAAAATGATACAAACGCATTATACAATGAAAACAATAATGTTTGAGAAGAACATGCTCTCTGGATGGCAGTACCATCACAGGTGGAGACTTAAAAGCAACAATTTGTGAGGGGGAGCTCCAGAAAATACTGTGTACCAATGAGCACACAAAGATGTGCATTTCATCCACTCTTTCAGTTCTCTTTATTTTAGCAGATAAAATAAAGATAACTTTATTTCCTGAGGTTAATACCCTCTGCTCACCACAGTGATAAACATTGTACTGTGGGAACATTTTAATGTTGGGTTGAAGCCATTTCTGTGGAAGCATTCACACTTACAGAACAAAATAATATCAACTTCTCTTTTAAGTAAAACTCAGAGCCATTCTAATCATGCACGATGTGAAGTGTGAAAACGTTATATTGCAACTCCTTCCGCTTCTTGGGTTCAACATCACACACAAAGCTATGTTCACGCTTTAATTGTGTTTCGACATTTGTATTTGTACTTGTCAGCTCTTAATCCTTGTGTGGTCTTAAGGGTCAAAAATGACTCACCACTTTGTTTAATAGCAGACAAAAAACCCCATTATGATCTTTTTTCAACTTGAAATTTGATGACAAAGTTTGTGATGAGTGACAGGTTTTTTCTTCATGCAAAATAGAATTCTGTTCATTAAAAGTTAATTAAGCTGCTTTAACGGTTCAAGGGTTTTGTGAAGGCATTTTTGACCCTTAGGCCAAGGGGAGTATACACAATGTGAAGACTACACAAGGGTTAAAGCAGAACTGCTGCTCACAGGATATTAAAATAAAAACATAAAATAAAAATATCTATCCTGTGAACAGCAGTTCTGCAGAAAGAAATGCCTTGTTAATCAGAGAGGTCTGAGGAGAAAGGCCTGACTGGTCAATACTGACAGGGAGGTGACAGTGATGTAAATAAGCGCACATTACAACAGTGATACGCAGAAGAGCATCTCTGGACAGACAACGCATCAAACCTCTAAGTGGATAGGCTACAGCCGCAGATGACAACTCAGTCTAAAAAATAATCATCAATCAATACCTAATAAAGAGCTCACTGAGTGTATATATATTCAGAATAGAACTAATAAACTCAAATCGACCATCACTACATACTTTGAATTTATGCACTTCAATCTTTTTTGTTTGTTTTTTCTAGACACTGTGGTGTGTGAAAATCCCAGGAGATAAGCAGTTTCTGAGATATTCTAACCACCCTGTCTGGCACTAAAAACCATTCTCCGGTCAAAATCACTTTTCTTCACATTTCTTCCTCATTCTGACATTTTGTTTGAAAAACAGCCGAACATCTATAACAGCTGCATTTAGTAGCTGCAACATGATTGGCTGGTTAAATATTTGCATTAACAAGCTGGTGTACAGGTCTACCTAATAAAGTGCTCACTGAGTGTATTCTAATCACATTAGTCCTATTATGTATAATGTAAACTAAATGCTTCAGTATTAGTCATTCATTCAAGTTCATGGCACAGACAGTCTCTCTGCTACAATGCTAGTGTTCAGTATACAGTGTGAGAAACGAGTCCTACCTGGCAGCACAGTGAGGAAGAGGATGGGGAGGAAGAGTATCAGAGTGAGAGCCATATGTGCCTGATGGGTGTGTGTGTCTGTTAGAGACTCCAGCTCCCTTTAGCGTGAGTCTCACTTCCTGTTCCTCTCAGTCCCCACCTCTTTGGTCCCTCAAACTCTGTAGTGTGTGCTCTCTCAGAGGCCAGAGCAGGATAACTATTATTATCATTTAATATTTTTTATGTATTCCAGAGGTGGGCAAACAGCATCATATCCATTTCTGGATTTTATACCAACTTCTGGCCTTAATTACATAATTAGCCTTTTACGACATCTGACATTTTAGCTGCAGTACATTTCTTGATGACTGGTCTTGTGTCCCCCATTTTACTGTCATCAAATCTTTGAGGGAACCAGTGTTGGTGGTTAGTTCATTTAGCCAGGGTAACTGGTGGAAACAAAAATCTGCATACACTTTGGCCCTCAAGGACCTGCCCACCCCTCTATTATACTGTAAACTGAAATGATTCATACAGTTAGATCATTAAATTGTTATTCAGTGGTAATATTATTGTTCATTTTTAATTAGATATATTTGAATATATTTGAAAATTACCTATATACTATAGGAAATTTGTAATTGTAATTGTCATTTGTTAGCGCTTTTGGGAAATTGTGTTTCGAATGATCTGGGGTGATCGTTCTAATCTGTCCAGCAGAGGGCGATAGTTCCTTTTTTAGTTAGCAAAATTGTGGTGTCTTTTTTTGTCCAGTAATAAAAAGCAGAGTCAAATATTTGTAATGGGGTGACTGGCTGTATTTGATGCTCTGAAATAGGAATCCTCAGGTTCCACACGTTGCTGAACATCCAGGCCTCTTCCTTTCGGCTCTTCCTGTTGGGACGACACTCTTTCGTCACGTTGCTGCCCCCTACTGAACAGACAGGGAACATTCACGCAAAGGTATCAGGATAATTGGGGTTCCAATACGAGCACGCTTGAGCACAACTAGAAAAGGTTAAACGAAAAACAGGAATAGGAATGTTTATCAATATAAGAGGGATTAAAAAATAAATGCAAGTTCCACAAGTCGCAGCACATGGCTTTAATATGTATCCCATAACATTTTGGGTGCTGATATTTCATGATCAATGAAACATATTTCTTATATAAATCAACAGTAATTCCAGCAAAACGTACCTGGGTTTTCTGCCCGGCAACTGAGCTGTAAATCACATCACCGGCTCTATCTGCTGCAGAACGGTGAGACGAGTGTGTGGTCTGTACAGAACAGGACATGCACACACAATATTTCAGTAACTCAAAAAATAACATTACGGAGAGTTATGCAAACATTTCCCATGGCATATTCTCTGGGTCAACTGCAGTGGGATTAGCTGGAGGTTAATCCTCAATACCACAAAAATGCATTAAAACTCGAACATTTAATCGTTAACAGATCAGGATAGCAGTTCCTGAGTTCTGTGAAGGTTTAGACTGCAGCTACACACTGCAATTGATCCTGTGTTTTGCGTGTCTAAAGGATGCAAATTATGGTTAAACAATGAAAAGGGGAATATATTTATAAATATGTTCACATTTCAGTGTGCCACTTTAAATTCTGATATTTACTGGCTGTATAGCTGACTGAGATATGATGAACAATCTCACCTGACGATTTTTCAGGAGCTGTACAGAACCTTATCTGCAGGGTTTTCAGACGGCTGGGACAGTAAAGGGAAACATGTTTCTGTTACTGACCATGGTTAGGGGGTCGGCTCAATTTCATTCAGTCAATTCAAGTTCATAATGTGAAAAATGCCCCATTGAGGATTATCCCATGAATTGATACATAAACCCTTTAATCAAATCTTTAAAAAAAAAGAAGTCATTTCATTGCCTGACTGAACAGACAGTGGAATCGACCCCAACCCTGTCTGTGTTTCCCACTGCTACCAGAGCAGAGGAGGACACACTAAAATTTAGTGACTAAATTAACTAGTGAACATTCTGGAACATTTTCCCTCAACAAAGAGGCCCATTTATAATCTCTTATAATCTAGTGTAATAATTGCCTAATAAACTATTCATATAGTAATAAAATTCATGTGATTTCTAAGAAATACAGGATCTCTAAAGATATGAAGGAAGGAAGAGATGAGACTGAATATTAACAGTACGATTCTCTGCAAAGGCACTTTATAAATGTGTGAGAAATCCTGCAACACTTTAACTGATGATCTTAGATTCATTGAAAATCCCAAAATCAATGAGCTGGTTGTAAAAAAAAATATGAAAGAAACACGGTTAGCTTCCTATATAGTTTCAAAACTTGAACGACCATAATTAGCTCTTACAAAGCTTAAACTAACTTTGGCTAAACAAAACCTTTAGCAATTCAGTCCTTACGATTAAATCTCATTTATGGCACCAAGCACATATCACTATCACACTATTACAATTGATACTAACCTAGTGCCTCTTCGGGGGGTGCGTGTGCCATCAAGCCCCTCCAGCTGGTCCAGAATGCTGCAGCCTGCCTGATCACCAGTCAGCCCAGGTCAGCTCATGTCACCCCGCTTCTCATTGGCCTCCACTGGCTTCCTATTGCCACACGCATCCGTTTCAAGGCCCTAGTGTTGGCATTTCAGGCTGCAAAGGGGACTGCCCCACCTTACATACAATCCTTAATCACTCCCTACTCCCCAGCTAGACCACTCTGGTCTGCCAGCTCTGGTCGCCTTATGGTTCCCTCTCTACGAGCACCTGGCAGTTGAGCTGCACGTTCATGCCTGTTTTCCGTTCTGGTTCCTCAGTGGTGGAATGACTTGCCTACCACTGTCAGGACAGCAGAATCCCTCCCCCTATTTCGAAGCAGACTCAAAACACACCTTTTCAAACTCTAGTCCTCCCTCCTGATTTCCCCCGCCCCCCCTTTCTGATATCCCTATCCTCCTTGTCTAACCCAAAAAAAAAAAAAAAAAAAAAATTTGCACTTATGATGACTATATGTTTAGAACAGCATTCCATGTGTATTTTCCTAGTTATAGATGTGATGCTTTGATTTGTGGAAGAATGGTTGGCATTTATATAGTGCCTTTATCCAAAGCGCTGTACAATTGATGCTTCTCATTCACCCATTCATACACAGGCTCACACACCAACGGCGATTGGCTGCCATGCAAGGCGCCAACCAGCTCGTCAGGAGCATTTGGGGGTTAGGTGTCTTGCTCAGGGACACTTCGACACAGCCCGGGCAGGGAATCGAACCGGAAACTCTCGGACTGCCAGACGACTGCTCTTACTGCCTGAGCCATGTCGCCCCCTAGAACCTATGCACTTGTAAATCGCTTTGGATTAAAAGCGTCTGCCAAATGACTAAAATGTAAATGTAAATGTAATAAACCAACATACAAAATAAAAGCCCTTATACTCAGGAAAATAAAGCAGTATAAGCTTAAAACGTAAATTAGATATTAAATCAGCATCATCAAATTCACTGATGCAAAACATACAGTGGGAGCAATAATTATTTGATCCCTTGCTGATTTTGTAGGTTTGCCCACTTACAAAGAATGGAACTGTGTAGAATTTTAATCATAGGTACATTTTAAAATTGAGAGACAGAATATCACAAAATAATCCACAATAACAACATCATATACATTTTATAAATTTACAATCGTATTTTTGCATGAAATAAGTATTTGATCCCCTACCAATCAACAATAATTCTGGCTCCCACAGTTAGTTTTCCATTAAGAAGCACTCCTAATCTCAACTCATTACCCAAAACACCTGTGTCAACTCGTTACATTGTTATGCAGCTGTATAAAAGACACCTGTCCACACAATCATATTCCAACATTTCCACCATGGCCAAGACAAAGGAGCTGTCTAAGGACATCAGGGACAAAATTGTAGACCTGCACAAGGCTGGGATGGGCTACAAGAAAATAAGCAAGCAGCTTGGTGAGAAGTTAACAACTGTTGGAGCAATTATTAGAAAATGGAAGAAACACAAAGTCACCGCCAATCTCCCTCGGTCCGGGGCTCCACGCAAGATCTCACCTCGTGGCATATCAATGATCATGAGAGAGGCCCGGGATCAGCCCAGTACTACACAGGAGGAGCTTGTTAATGACCTGAAGGCAGTTGGGATCACAGTCACGAAGAGAACCATCAGTAACACCGTGAAGGATTAAAATCCTGCTGCGCGCGCAAGGTTACTCTGCTGAAGAAGGCACATGTACAGGCCCGTCTGAAGTTTGCCAAAGAACACCTGGATGATCCAGAGGAGGCTTGGGAGAAGGTGATGTGGTCAGATGATGCCAAATAGCTCTATTTTGGTCTCAACTCTACTCTTCGTGTTTGGAGGAAGAGAAACGCTGAGTGCAGCCCCAAGCACACCATCCTCACTGTGAAGCATGGAGGTGGAAATCTTATGCTTTGGGGGTGTTTCTCAGCTAAGGGGACAGGACGACTTCACCGTATCGAGGGGAGGATGAATGGGGCCATGTACCAGGAAATTTTGGGCGACAACCTCCTTCCCTCAGTGAGAGCACTGTAAATAGGTCGTGGATGGGTCTTCCAACATGACAATGACCCAAAACATACGGCCAAGGCAACAAAGGAGTGGCTTAAAAAGAAGCATATTAAGGTCCTGGAGTGGCCTAGCCAGTCTCCAGACCTAAATCCCATCGATAATCTGTGAAGGGAGCTGAAGCTTCGAGTTGCCAAGCGACAGCCTCGGAACCTTAAGGATTTGGAGAGGATCTGCAAAGAGGAGTGGACCAAAATCCCTCCCAAGATCTGTGCAAACCTGGGGAAAAACTACAACAAGCGTCTGACCTCTGTGCTTGCCAACAAAGGTTTCTCCACCAAGTATTAAGTCCTATTGTTCTATGGATCAAATACTTATTTCATGTGAAAATATGATATTAAATTTATAAAATGTATATGATGTTGTTATTGTGGATCATTTTGTGATATTCTGTCTCTCAATGTTAAAATGTACCTATGATTAAAATTCTACAGTTCCATTATTTGTAAGTGGGCAAACCGGTTGGCCCAGAGAGTGCTTAAAGGGAAATGTTTGCGTACCTCTCAGTATTATTATTTTTTTGAGATTCTGAAGTATTGTGTGTGCATGTCCAGTTCTGTACAGACAACACACTCGTCGAACCGTTCTGCAGCAGATAGAGCCGTCTTGTGATCTACAGCTCAGTTGCCGGGCAGAAAACAGTGCTCATATTGCCATCGTGGTAATATGCAAGTTACAGTACAGTGACACAGGTACAGTAATAAGCAGGGGCGGTTCTTGGATTTTTTTACTGGGGTGGCCAAGGGTTGTCTGGGGGTGACAACCTTATCTCCTGGCTTCACAGGCAAGAAACATTTTTGGGGTCATTTATGTTTTTTTTATTGTTTCACATGTGAAAAAACAATGACAAAGACATAAATTAATAGGCTATAGGCTACTGATACACTAATGTACAGGATGACATTAACAATGACAAATAAATAGGCTTTTGTCATCAAGACCCTTCTCTGAGCTCACAAACAAAAGTTAAGGCTATTCAGTAGATAAATGCTCTAAGCAAACAAACAAAAATGCATAATGCAAACCCTGGGTATCTTTCTCTGAATGAACACAAAGGGCACAGTTTTGAGGCTCTTTCTTTGGTGCGCTGTGTGCAAAAACAGGGAGTGTGGCACAAATGTGGCATGGAATAAGGAATAGAATGCTCTGGGACTCATTCTATTCCATATTCCATACCACACTGCCTGAGGACAGTGCACTGAAGAGAATTGCACCAGTTATGACTAAACTGAATTACACAGCATATCATATATACATGATGAAAGACAATTATATGTTTATGGATCAAGAATAAAAACAAATATCTTCACCATATTTAAGGCCATTAAAGTCATGGACTGTGTTGTGAAGAACAAACTACAAGGTGGAGAGCAATCCCTGCCATGGTACACCAACATAATGCCATTTTACAGGCCTGTTTCAATTGGAGAAGAATAACATGAAGTGGCTGGATAAGTAACACATGCCTCAGAGCTGGTGAGAATGTGATTTTGAACAAAGCAAGAGTGTGTATTATCATCTTTTAGACATTTATTACAATAAATAATGCTCTGAACTCAAACTATTATATTAAACAAACACAAGTAATGTATTTCTTGTTGCGATTAACGGTCGTTAGCTTGCTAACTAGGTAGCTAGTCACTAGTCTTCAATTTAGCCAGCAAACGCTACCTAACGTCAGCTAGCTAGCTAGTTTGATGTTATTTAAAAATGATATTTGTCACCCTGACAAGAGCAAAATAAAGCTTAAAGGTTTAAAAATGTCACTTAGAAGTAAATTCACCATACAAACAGTCCTGTCACGATTTTTGAAGCACATTTTCCAGCAAAAACAGATTGACTGGCAAAACAGCCAATGACGTGCCAATGGGATGGCCAATCATATTGGCGCTTCTGACAGACGGGCTTTTGACACACATTTGGAAGCTTTTATACAGTGGCAGCAAAACGGAAAAGACTGTCTTTGTAAAAGCAGACTGACAATCTGTGGGGTGGCACTGGGGTGGCCAATCAGATCTTAGGGGCGGTACCGGCTACCCCGGCCACCCTGTTAGAACCGCCCATGGTAATAAGGAACAAAACTACTGTTTTACTGCATCTTTATGACTCTACTTTCCCCCAAGATTTCTCTCTTTCTCTTTTATTTCAAGGATCACATGCAGAGTGGCTCTGGTAAAGGGTTCACAACTACTATTTTAATTTGCTAAAAATGTTTTCAAAGAACATGTTACTCTGTGCTGTTTGGTTCCTGAATATCAGAGCTTCAGTGAAGCTTCAGTGCAGTTCTTGCACGGCAAACTCCATCTCGAAACCCTCCTCTTATTCCACTGATACTTTAATTTCACACAGACGAGGAGTTCTATACTGCCAATATTTAATACATTTAAACAGTGTGGGCTTTCAAAAAGAATCCCTTAGCGCACTATAGAAATAGGTGATCTGACTGACTAAATGCCATTGGGTGTTAATTTGGTAGTAATTAGCAGCTTGTTTGGGATTATGGATGAACTAAATAATTTGCAGTCTTGCTCTTCAGCCAAATATCAACACCCTAAATGCTATGGGATACATATCTTAAAGCCCTGTGCTGCGACCTGCGGAACTTGCATTTCACTTCCTCATATATTGGCAAACATTCCTATTCCTGTTGTTTATTGCACCTTTTTCTGGTTGCGCTGAAGCATGTTCGTATTAGAACCCCAATTATCTAGACATCTTTGCGTGAATGTTCCCTGTCTGTTCAGTAGGGGGCAGCAACATGACGAAAGAGTACCGTCCCAACAAGGGAAGAGGCCCGGATGTTATATTACGGTTCAATGGCGCGGAACATGAAGATTTATATTTCAGAGGATCAAATACAGTCCCTACCCCTTTACAAATGTTTGACCTCAGAAATAGACACCTTCAGTTTCCTTATTTGATTGCTTACTGTAGTCCTCTGCTGTACAGATTAGAAATGTTCAGATCTTTACATGGAAATAAACAAATTTTACTTCTACTAATGGAGGAATGACACTTTTCAGAGGACCTTGTATTTCTCACACACAAAAAATGACAAACTTTCAAAACTAAATGCAAAGGCAAATTATAACAATTAAACATATTCTTTATATTGTTTGGAATTCCACAAATTCCAGAGCTGGGAAGATTCTGATGAGGCCCAGGTGATGACATCAGAGCGACACTACATCTATAAAAAGTGGAAAACACAATTTCATCATATAATTTTGATGACTATCCATGTACATACAAGAGTGCTTTAGTTTGTCTCCTGGTACACTTCTGAGCTTTTCTTTGCCATTACATAGGCATGCTGAATAATAAATAAATAAATAAAAGAGTAAAAATAAGTAAATGCAAAATAAGTCTTTCAACCATCCAAAGCCCAGGCAGTCATTACAGCTATTTTGGCATGTGGGTTTGAAGCTAGCATGAAATTGAGACATCACATTTGACTGGAGAAACTGCTTATTGCTGCCATGGAAGTAAAGCCATTTTATCTCCAATATTGTGGCTGCTAAACATGAAATAGACTAGATAAGAATTTGTTGTCTATTATCCCTCAATTTCTTTCTTTCTTAAAACACCCTATAGTTCTCCCAGTAATGAAATGTCCCCTGTAAACTCAAAGAGGAATATGTGGTCAAATTGATAGTGTTACATCTAATCCAGGGTGACAACCATCCCCAGTCTCCCATACTGTACATTGCAGGGCTCACCGTCATCATTTGGTTGTGTAACGTCCTGTGTCTTCTATTCTCTCTTGATTGCATTGCTCCTGACCCAAAAAAACAGAAGGCAGAAAAACATGGCTCAATAAAACCAATGACATGGGGTCACAAAAACCACGTGATTCAAGTAATTATGGTGAATTTCTGATTTTCACATCCACAGTTACTCTATCTCATTTTGTTCTATTTCCTTAGTTTTTCTTGTTAACAAGGATCACAGTCCTTTTAGTATCTTTTAGGACACAAATATTCTCTAGAAATAAAATTTAGATTCTCAGTGGGCATGAGGCATTCTGAACAGAAGATTAAGGTAAGATCTGAAATGGAAACTGGACCACATTTCCGTTTGAAGGGCTTCAACAGAAGTGTGAAATTTATGGTGAAAGCATTGGCCCTGCCCTCTGATACAGTTCCGAGAAGCTGTGCTGCTAGAAGCTCATGGAGTTATTTACTCTTAAACTCTTTCCTGATGATAACACTGATGAATAATAGAACGATCACATGACTCACTGCGGTTTTGCCAGATCTTCCAAAAGGCGACGGCGGTGCATATTAGGAACACCAAAACAAGCCCGGCGTGACATAGCACCCACAGAGTCCTTTCCAGGCACGTCTGTGCACTACACAGAGAAGACTGCTTTGAGTGTCATTCAATGAGTGCACCACAAACAATGTTTTTGCACAGTAGTGTCAAACTTTAGAACTTATTTCCAAATATGCAGCCAGCAAAAGCCCTGAATGAAGTGGGAAAGATGCTCTGAGATGCATCGTGGGCATGGACATAGACTGGCCTCACTCACTGAAAGGGGAAAAGCTCAGGGGAGAACACAAAACTCACCCAGAACACAGCTGGCTTCCTTGTTCCGGGGGACTGGTCTTTCCATCATTAAAGGCCCCTTCTGTTGTGGTGATCAGTGTATTGTTCTTACGGGATTGAGAGGGAGACTTGATGGTATCTGTCAGCAAATGCAATGTCCATACTGAAATTTTATATGCAACCTTTTGCCAAAGTTATACTTCTGATGTTTAAATCAAAACATTTGGTTTCATCATGTTTCACACCTCAGTATTAAAGCCCTTGCAAAAGTGAGACTAGGCCAAGAGTGGCAGGGGAGACTTCCTAGGGTCACAGAGAACCCTGAGAAGGGACCAGGCTCAAGAGAAGGAGCCCATCTTCCTGTGGCTGCTCAGGGTCGGGATGCAGACTAGCTGACATGAATGTGAGAGATATTCACCATCCTATTGATGGGGAAATGTTTCACAAATTAATCAGCCACTATCTGAAACCCTTACATTTTATCATTTAAATCATCTGCTCGGTGGTATTGTGTTTGTATATTGTGTTATCATTAACATTACAAAACTCCTAAACAATGGATCCACTGTTAGCTTAAATGTGTCACTCAAACTAATATTTTGTAAAAACCCTGGGAGTACATGAAGACAATTCAGCTCTCTGGTCACATAGATCAAATATATAACAATTGAGGTACGAAAAAGGCTTTATAAATCAGATAATACCTTTTAATTGTCACTTAACACAATTGGTTCTTTTGTAAAAATACAGTTCATGAAATTTCTATTCATATTTCAGCTGTCAATTTAAAAAAAAATCCACATGAAGTTCACACTCCTCTGTTTTTCAACCCTCACTGAGTGAGTGCCAGAAAAGACAAGTTAAAATTCTATAGTTTAAGGTTTTCCCCTACATTGATGGAATGCATTCCAAAACAGGCTCGTTTTGAGTTCCTTACGTGTGGTGACTGTGGTAGTAGTAGTTTTGACAGTGAGGTGAACAGGGATCTGTAGTTCTCCAGCAGCACACCAATACCAGCTGGTGTCCTCCATGTTTAGCTCCCTCACCGTCACAGTGAAGATCTTTTTAGAGCGGTCATCTTTCATCTCTGACCTTCCAGATTTACCAGATTCACCAGAATTCACTTCCACACAGGAGCCCTCTGTCCTGCACCACTTCTTCATGCTGCTCGTTTCATTATAGTGACACGGCACACTGACATGGCCCCCTTCCACACCGGCCACCTCCTGCTGCTCAACCCAGAGTCCAGGAGTGTCTGAACACCACAGAATAAACACAAAAACATTCATTGATACACAAACTGCACAAGTCACTTCAAGATCAAAGCAAATAGCTGTCATATTCTGTCTTGGATACAGACTGGGAATGGTGTTGCAAAAGAATACAATTAAGGCACCACTCTGCTGGAGGTGCAGAGTCCAAATACACCAATAGTTCTGCAGTGAAGCAATGATTTGCCTGGACTTTTACATGTTCTGGAAGAATTCAATACTGCTAGCATAAGGGGTAGGATCACTCATTTACCCACAGTGCAGCAGTCTTCAGTAGAAATTTCTGTGCAGCGTATGATTGGCTAACACGGGAATAGTGAAGATGCCGTTATTAAGAGGAAGCAGGTCTCACTGAGTGCAGTGTGTGCAGCAGCCATCTTACCTGCAGTGACTGACAGGTGCAGATATGCTCCCTTATCTCCACCGCGCTGGATCTCTACAGCACACCAGTAATATCCAGAGTCCATCATCTGAAGCTTTCTCATGGTAACAGTGAACACATGATGGGTGGGGTCATCAGTGATTGATGTTTCACCTTTAACTGTTGGAGAGTCAGTGCGTACTACAGTTTCACAATTATTCCAGTATGACCCATAACACCAGTATTTCGTATGATTTTCATATTCTCTATCATAGAGACATGGGATGGTGACAGATCTTCCACTCTGTACAACTACTTTACTCACTGTGTACACACCGTCAGCATCTGCAGAGAGAAACACACACATCATCAGTGTGGGTGTATTTTCCAGAGCACAGTGTGGTGCAGTCTGTAGGGCAGCTGACTCTCAGGATAAGAGTGAACCCTCCTGTGTGTTTGGGGGTTCAATCCTATGCACCCAACCATCTCAATCTGTTCCGCTCTTCTCTCTCCTGTTTGAATAAATGCTAAATGTCTGCATTTATATAGCACCTTTATCTGAAGCGCTGTAACATTGATGCTTCTCACTTCCCAATTCATACACACATTCACACACACACCAACGGCGATTGGCTGCCACGCAAGGCACCAAACAGCTGGTCAGGAGCATTTAGGGGTTGCTTGTCTTGCTCAGGGACACTTTGATACACCCAAGGTGGAATCGAAACGGCAATCCTCTGCCTGCCAGACAACTGCTCTTACCACCTGAGCCAATGTCGGCACAATAAAGTACACAGGGAACATCACTAATACTCTAATTAATTCTAATGCACCATTAGGTATCATTGGACTTTAATGATGATTGGATTTTATGATGATCCTCTCCAAGGAATCGCCACGTTAACGTGGTGGAGGGGTTTGTGTGTCCCGGTGATCCTGTGAGCTATGTTGTCGGGGGCATTAGCATTAGCCCCCAGTAGGGTCTCCCAAGGCAAATTTGTCCCAGAGGAGGGGCCATACTAAGAGCGATTCAAAGCCTCCATGACACGGCCTCACAGATACCCAGCTACTTCGCCCAGAAAAGGGAAGCCGGGGCCCCCTTCTGGATCCATACCCGGGAGGGGAGCTCGTCGGCGAGCCTCTGGTGGCACAGCCCGATCTGGTAACGTGGGGTTGCAGCCCTGTGGGCTCACCACCTGCAGGGGTCAGCATCGGAGTCGGGTGCTTTGCCCTAGTGGGCGAAAGTAAGGGATCCGGGCGTGCTGATCCTTGGCGTAGCAGACTAGTTCTGGGGATGTGGAACGTCACCTCTCAGATGGGGAAAGAACCGGAGCTAGTGCGGGAGGCGGATCGGTACAAACTAGATATAGTTGGGCTCACCTCCACGCACAGCACTGGTTCCAGAACCGAACTCCTGGAGAGGGGCTGGACGCTGTTCTTTTCTGGAGTTGCTCAGGGTGAGAGGCGCTAGGCAGGTGTGGGGATACTCACAAGCCACCAGCTGAGCGCCACTGTGTTGGAGTTCCACCCGGGGAACGAGAGGGTGGCCTCTCTGCGACTACGTGCCGCTGGTTGGAAAGCTCTGACTGTCTTTTGTGCTTATGCACCACATGGCAGTTCAGAGAATCCGGCCTTCTTGGAGTCACTAGGCAGCATCCTGGAAAGGGTGCCGTCCGGAGACTCCATAGTTCTGCCGGGCAACTTCAATGCTCACGTGGGCAACGACGGAGAAACCTGGAAGGGGGTGAATAGGAGGAGTGGCCTGCCTGATCTTAACCCTCGCGGTGTCTTGTTATTGGACTTCTGTGCTGGTCATCGATTGTCCATAACGAACACCATGTTCGAGCATAGGGTAGGTCATAAGTGTACTTGGTACCAGAGCACCTTAGGCCAAAGATCGATGATCGACTTTGTGGTCGTATCATCAGTCCTGCGGCCGTATGGAAAGATTATATATCTCTCCTGGCCTGGGAATGCCTCAGGATCCCCCAGGAGGAGCTGGAATGCGTTGCTGGGGAGAGGGACACCTGGAATACCCAGCTTAGCCTACTGCCACCGCGACCCGACTCCGGATAAGCGAATGAAGATGGATGGATGGATGGATGGATTTTATGATGTTCTTGTGTGGAATTCAAGTGTTTGATTGTGAAAACCAGGGCATTCCTGGCGAATACAATACAAAAAATTTTTTTACATAACAGGAACAAAATTCGTTCACTGGAGTTCATTTTGAAATGTTTCTTGGATACCTCCTTAAAAGCTGTTATGATGGTCTAAAATGGTTAAAAACACACCAATGCATTTTATGATGTCTTTGTGTTTGATTGTCAAAACCAACGTATTCCTGGAGACTACAATACAATATAATTTCATTTTTGCATAAGAGGAATAAAAGTCTTTCACTGGAGTTCATTTAAACTATCACCAGAATTGCCCACCCCTCTATTATACTGTAAACTGAAATAATGAATACAGTTACATCATAAAATTGTTATTCAATGGCAATATTATTGTTATTTGAAATTATATATATATATATATATTTATAAATATATATATATATATATATATATATATATATATATACACATATATGTGAAAGTCTATAAGTAATCTATAATCCCCTCTGCTCACCACAGTGACAGACATTGTGGAATGTACTGTGGGTACTTTTCACCATGGGGTTGAAGCCATTTCTGTGAAAGCATTCACACTTACAGAACAACATCATATCTACTTCTCTGTTTAAGGAAAACTCAGAGCTATAATTTAATGTAATGTCCTCCCTTGTCCAATTGCAAAATACACAAACATAAATAAACATTTTTAATCTGTTCAACACAAAAGGTGAGAAATAAAGGCGTATGAAGTGCAAGGGTTCATGAAAATGTTCAAGGAAAAAAAGAAAAGAAACTGATTAATGACACACATGCAAAGGATCTTTTTTAACTAGGCTAATCTTTTTTTAAGTGCATGAATTGAAAGTATGTATCCATGGTCAATTTGCGTTTATTAGTTCTATTCTTGCCCTGCGATGGACGGGCGACATGTCCATTTTTACATTTACATTTTAGTCATATGGCAGACGCTTTCAATCCAAAGCGACGTACAAGTGCATAGGTTCTTCCACAAGTTAAAGCATCACATCCATAACTAGTAAAATACACATGAAGTGCTGTTCTGAACAACAAATTGTCATCGTAAGTGCAATATTCTTCTTTTTTTGGGGGGTTAAACAAGAGGGATATCGGAAAGTGTGGGGGGGGGATCAGGAGGGAAGACTAAGGTACAGTTTTAAAAGGTGTATTTTTACACTGCTCACTTTTTTGTTTTTTGCACCATTCTCTGAAAACTCGACACTGTTGTGCATGAAAAACCCAGGAAATACTCAAGCCTGGCACCAACATTTCTTCCTCATTCTGACATTTTCTTTGAGAAACAGCTAATTTAATATTTGCATTAACAAAGCTGGTGTACAGGTCTACCTAATAAAGTGCTCACTGAGTGTATTCTAATCATCCATCCATCCATTATCTGAACCCGCTTATCCTGAACAGGGTCGCAGGGGGGCTGGAGCCTATCCCAGCATACATTGGGCGAAAGGCAGGAATACACCCTGGACAGGTCGCCAGTCTATCTCAGGGCACACACACCATTCACTCACACACTCATACCTACGGGCAATTTAGACTCTCCAATCAGCCTAACGTGCATGTCTTTGGACTGTGGGAGGAAACCGGAGTACCCGGAGGAAACCCACGCAGACACGGGGAGAACATGCAAACTCCGCACAGAGAGGCCCCGGCCGACGGGGATTCGAACCCAGGACCTCCTTGCTGTGAGGCGGCAGTGCTACCCACTGCACCATCCGTGCCGCCGTATTCTAATCACATTAGTCCTATTATGTAAGATGCAAACTACAATCTTCAGTATTACTCATTCATTCAAGTTTAAGGCACAGACAGTCTCTCTGCTACAATGCTCCAGAGTTCAGTATACAGTGTGAGAAACGAGTCCTACCTGGCAGCACAGAGGGGAAGAGGATGGAGAGGAAGAGTATCAGAGTGAGAGCCATATGTGCCTGACGGGTGTGTGTGTCTGTTAGAGACTCCAGCTCCCTTTAGCGTGAGTCTCACTTCCTGTTCCTCTCAGTCCCCACCTCTTTGGTCCCTCGTACTCTGTAGTCTGTGCTCTCTCAGTGGCCAGAGCAGGGTAACTATCATTATAATTTAATATTTATGTATTCCAGAGGTGGGAAAAGAGCAGCATATCCATTTCTGGATTTCATACCAACTTCTGGCCTTAATTACATAATTAACCTTTTACGACATCTGAAATTTTAGCTGCAGTACATTTTCACACATTTAATGTGTAATTGTAATTGTCATTTGTTAGCGCTCCTGGGAAATTGTGTTTGGAATGCTCTGGGTTTTTTTTTTTTTTTTTTTATATTTAGAATTGCATCACTTAACCCTCTGAAACCAAAATAAACTAAAGTTAATTATTTTCATACTCCCATGGATACAGATTGGGAATGGGGTCGCAAAAAGTGCAATTAATGTTGGCAGCACACTCTAATTCTTTATGAAGAGTCAAAAATCAATGGGTTTGCAGAGTAACCAAGATATTTTTAAACTCACATGCCAGCACTTTAAAAAAAATGATTTTCCAAAACTCAATGATAACTGCTTGGAAAATTCACTCATTCTGCAGTAGGAAGTGTGCAACGTATGGTTGGATAACACTCGAATAGTGAAGATGTCATTATAAGGAAGGAAGCAGGTCTCACTGAGTGCAGTGTGTGCTGCAGCCATCTTACCTGCAGTGACTGACAGGTGCAGATATGCTCCCTTATCTCCAGCGGCCTGGATCTCTACAGCACACCAGTAAGATCCAGAGTCCTTGATCTTAAGCTTTCTCATGGTAACAGTGAAGACATGATGGGTGGGGTCATCAGTGATTGATGTTTTACCAGTACGTTTAGGAGAGTCAGTGCCTACTACAGTTTCACAATAATTCCAGTTTGACCCATTACACCAGTATTTCACGTGATAGTCATATTCTCTATCATAGAGACATGGCATGGTGACAGATCTTCCTCTCTGTACAACTACTTTACTCACTGTGTACACACAGTCAGCATCTGCAGAGAGAAACACACACATCATCAGTGTGGGTGTATTTTACAGAGCACAGTGTGGTGCAGTATGTAGGGCAGCTGACTCTCAGGCTAAGTGTCAACCCTCCTGTGTGTTTAGGGTTCAATCTTCTGCACCCAACCATTTTGATCTCTTCCCTTCTTCTCTTTCCTGTTTGAATAAATGCGAAATGTCTGAATTTATATCGCACCTTCATTCACCCATTTTCACCCACTCACCCACTCATACACACACTCACACACCAACGGCGATTGGCTGCCATTCAAGGTACCAAGGGGGTTTGTCTTGCTCGGGGACACTTTTTCTAACCGCCTGAGCCAATGCAGCCACAATAATATACACAGGGAAAAATCACTAATACTCTAATTCATTCTAATACACCATAATAAAAGACATAACCAACACACTGCATCGAGGTAAAATATGGTCTAACACACCAATGCATTTCATGATGTCTTTGTATGAAATTAAAGTGTTTGATTGTCAAAACCAAGGCATTAAAAATGTTTCTCTATTTCCTGAGATCATGGACTTTAAAAAATGATACAAACGCATTATACAATGAAAACAATGTTGTTTGAGAAGAACATGCTCTCTGGATGGCAGTACCATCACAGGTGGAGACTTAAAAGCAACAATTTGTGAGGGGGAGCTCCAGAAAATACTGTGTACCAATGAGCACACACAGATGTGCATTTCGTCCACTCTTTCAGTTCTCTTTATTTTAGCAGAGCTACAAACAGCATTATTTCCTGAGGTTAATACCCTCTGCTCACCACAGTGATAAACATTGTACAGTGGGATCATTTTAATGTTGGGTTGAAGCCATTTCTGTGGAAACATTCACACTTACAGCACAAAATAATATCAACTTCTCTTTTTAGTAAAACTCAGAGCCATTCTAATCATGCACTATGTGAAGTGTGAAAAAGTCATATTGCAACTCCTTCCGCTTCTTGGGTTCAACATCACACACAAAGCTATGTTCATGCTTTAATTGTGTTTAGACATTTGTATTTGTACTTGTCAGCTCTTAATCCTTGTGTTGTCTTAAGGGTCAAAAATTACTCACCACTATGTTTAATAGCAGACAAGCAAAAATAATAGCAAGCAAAAAACCCCATTATGATCTTTTTTCAACTTGAAATTTGATGACAAAGTTTTTGATGAGTGACAGGTTTTTTCTTCATGCAAAATAGAATTCAGTTCATTAAAAGTCAATTAAGCTCCTTTAAAGGTTAATGGGTTTTGTGAAGGCATTTTTGACCCTTAGGCCAAGGGGACTATGCACAATGTGAAGACTACACAAGGGTTAAAGTAGAACTGCTGCTCACAAGATATAAAAATAAAAAAATAAAAAATATATATATATCCTGTGAACAGCAGTTCTGCAGAAAGAAATGCCTTGTTAATCAGAGAGGTGTGAGGAGAAAGGCCTGACTGGTCAGTACTGACAGGGAGGTGACAGTGACGTAAATAAGCGCACATTACAACAGTGATACGCAGAAGAGCATCTCTGGACACACAACGCATCAAACCTCTAAGTGGATAGGCTACAGCCGCAGACGACCACTCAGTCTGAATAATAATCATCAATCAATACCTAATAAAGTGCTCACTGAGTGTACATATAATCAGAATAGAACTAATGAACTGGATGGATGGATGGATGATTAGAATACACTCAGTGAGCACTTTATTAGGTAGACCTGTACACCAGCTTTGTTAATGCAAATATTAAATTAGCTGTTTCTCAAAGAAAATGTCAGAATGAGGAAGAAATGTTGGTGCCAGGCTTGAGTATTTCCTGGGTTTTTCATGCACAACAGTGTCGAGTTTTCAGAGAATGGTGCAAAAAACAAAAAAGTGAGCAGTGTAAAAATACACCTTTTAAAACTGTACCTTAGTCTTCCCTCCTGATCCCCCCCCCACACTTTCCGATATCCCTCTTGTTTAACCCCCCAAAAAAAGAAGAATATTGCACTTACGATGACAATTTGTTGTTCAGAACAGCACTTCATGTGTATTTTACTAGTTATGGATGTGATGCTTTAACTTGTGGAAGAACCTATGCACTTGTACGTCGCTTTGGATTGAAAGCGTCTGCCATATGACTAAAATGTAAATGTAAAAATGGACATGTCGCCCGTCCATCGCAGGGCAAGAATAGAACTAATAAACGCAAATTGACCATCACTACATACTTAGAATTTATGCACTTCAACCCTTTTTTGTTTTTTTTTTCTAGACACTGTGGGGCGTGAAAATCCCAGGAGATGAGCAGTTTCTGAGATATTCTAACTATCCTGTCTGGCACTAACAACCATTCTCCGGTCAAAATCACTTTTCTTCATTCTGACATTTTGTTTGAAAAACAGCCGAACATCTACAACAGCTGCATTTAGTAGCTGCCACATGATTGGCTGATTCAATATTTGCATTAAAAAGCTGGTGCACAGGTCTACCTAATAAAGTGCTCACTGAGTGTATTCTAATCACATTAGTCCTATTATCCATCCATCCATCCATTATCTGAACCCGCTTATCCTGATCAGGGTCGCAGGGGGGCTGGAGCCTATCCCAGCATACATTGGGCAAAAGGCAGGAATACACCCTGGACAGGTCGCCAGTCCATCGCAGGGCACACACACCATTCACTCACACACTCACACACTCATATCTACGGGCAATTTAGACTCTCCAATCAGCCTAACGTGCATGTCTTTGGACTGTGGGAGGAAACCGGAATATCCGGAGGAAACCCACGCAGACACGGGGAGAACATGCAAACTCCGCACAGAGAGGCCCCGGCCGACGGGGATTCGAACCCAGGACCTCCTTGCTGTGAGGCGGCAGTGCTACCCACTGCACCATCCGTGCCGCCTAGTCCTATTATGTATTATGTAAACTACATACTTCAGTATTACTCATTCATTCAAGTTCATGGCACAGACAGTCTCTATGCTACAATGCTCCAGAGTTCAGTGTGAGAAACGAGTCCTACCTGGCAGCACAGAGGGGAAGAGGATGGAGAGGAAGAGTATCAGAGTGAGAGCCATATGTGCCTGATGGGTGTGTGTGTCTGTTAGAGACTCGGCTCCCTTTAGCGTGAGTCTCACTTCCTGTTCCTCTCTGTCCCCACCTCTTTGGTCCCTCGTACTCTGTAGTCTGTGCTCTCTCAGTGGCCAGAGCAGGATAACTATTATTATCATTTAATATTTATGTATTCCAGAGGTGGGCAAAGAGCGCCATATCCATTTCTGGATTTCATACCAACTTCTGGCCTTAATTACATAATTAGCCTTTTACAACATCTGACATTTTAGCTGCAGTACATTTCTTGACGACTGGTCTTGTGTCCCCCATTTTACTGTCATCTAATCTTTGAGAGAACCAGTGTTGGTGCATTCAGCCAATTAGTTCATTTAGCCAGGGTAACTGGTGGAAACAAAAACCTGCATACACCTTGGCCCTCAAGGACCGGAATTGCCCACCCCTCTATTATACTGTAAACTGAAATGATTCATACAGTTACATCATTTAATTGTTTTTCAGTGGTAATATTATTGTTCATTTTTAATGAGATATATTTGAATATATTTGAAAATTACCTATATGCTATAGGAAATTTGTAATTGTAATTGTCATTTGTTAGCGCTCCTGGGAAATTGTGTTTCGAATGCTCTGTGTGTTTTTAAATCGCCGAGGAAAAATGTGATCGTTCTAATCTGTCCTGCAGAGGGCGATAGTTCCAGTTTTAGTTAGCAAAATTGTGGCGTCTTTTTTTTCCAGTAATAAAAAGCAGAGTCAAATATTTGTAATGTAGTGACTGGCTGTATTTGATGCTCTGAAATAAGAATCCTCAGGTTCCACACGTTGCTGAACATCCAGGCCTCTTTCTTTCGGCTTGTGGACAAAATTCCTGTTGGGACGACACTCTTTCGTCACGTTGCTGCCCCCTACTGAACAGACAGGGAACATTCACGCAAAGGTATCAGGATAATTGGGGTTCCAATACGAGCACGCTTGAGCACAACTAGAAAAGGTTCAACGAAAAACAGGAATAGGAATATTTGTCAATATAAGAGGGATTAAAAAATAAATGCAAGTTCCACAAGTCGCAGCACATGGCTTTCATATGTATCCCATAACATTTTGGGTGCTGATATTTCATGATCAATGAAACATATTTCTTATATAAATCAACAGTAATTCCAGCAAAACGTACCTGTGTTTTCTGCCCGGCAACTGAGCTGTAAATCACATCACCGGCTCTATCTGCTGCAGAACGGTGAGACGAGTGTGTGGTCTGCACGGAACAGGACATGCACACACAATATTTCAGTAACTCAAAAAATAACATTACAGAGAGTTAGGCAAACATTTCCCATTACATATTCTCTGGGTCAACTGCAGTGCGATTAGCTGGAGGTTAATCCTCAATACCACAAAAATGCATTAAAACTCGAACATTTAATCGTTAACAGATTTGGATAGCAGTTCCAGAGTTCTGTGAAGGTTTAGACTGCAGCTACAAAACACACTGCAATTGATCCTGTGTTTTGTGTGTCGAAAGTAAAGAGGCAAATCGTAGTCAATCAACTCAAAAGGGGAACATATATAAATATGTTCACATTTCACTGTGTGCCACGTTAAATTCTGATATTTACTGGCTGTGTAGCTGACTGAGATATGATGAACAATCTCACCTGTAGATTTTTCAGGACGACTGAGCTGTACAGAACCTCATCTGCAGGGTTTTCAGATGGCTGGGACAGTAAAGGGGAACATGTTTCTGTTACTGACCACGGTTAGGGGGTTGGCTCAATTTCATTCAGTCAATTCAAGTTCATTATGTGAAAAATGCCCCATGGAGGATTATCCCATGAATCGATACATAAACCCTTTAATCAAATCTTTAAAAAAATTAATGTAATTTCATTGCCTGACTGAACAGACAGTGGAATCGACCCCAAGCCTGTCCGTGTTTCCCACTGCTACAAGAGCAGAGGAGGACACACTAAAATTTAGTGACTAAATTAACTCACTCGTGAACATTCTGGAACATTTTCCCTCAACAAAGAGGCACATTTATAATCTCTTATAATCAAGTGAAATAATTGCCAAACAAACTGTTCATATATGGCAATAAAATAAAGTATAATTTCTAAGAAATACAGGATCTCTAAAGAGGATGGGATGAGACTGAATATTAACAGTACGATTCTCTGCAAAGGCACTTTATAAATGTGTGAGAAATCCTGCCACTACCCACTCTGTGACTGTTGTGGACTTATTCTGTGTGATGATGACTGCCTGTAGCAGCCCCACAGAAAGATGGTCCAACACTTTAACTGATGGTCTTAGATTCATGGAAATCAACGAACTGGTTGTAAAAGACAATAAAAAAGAAACACTGCTAGCTCCCGATACAGTTTCAAAACGTGAACTACCATAATTAGCTCTTACAAAGCTTAAACTAACTTTGGCTAAACAAAACCTTTAGCAATTCAGTCCTTATGATTAAAACTCATTTATGGCACCAAGCACATATCACTATCACACTGTTCCAATTGATACTAACCTTGTGCCTCTTCGGGGGGTGCTAATAAACCAACATACAAAATAAAAGCCCTTATACTCAGGACAATGAAGCAGTATAAGCTTAAAATGTAAATTAGATATTCAAACAGCATCAACAAATTCACTGATGCAAAACATATTCTGGTCATTTACACTGCGTGTTGGTGAACACTGTGCTGTAGGTCACTTCACCTTCAGAGTCTGCAGTCTGCCAGGGGAGAGACACAACATTGAACTCATAACAGCTGGTCTATCCGTACAGACCTCTACCTTTCATATTGTACAGTAGGGCCGTTCAACTGGTGCACCAGTGTAAGCCAGTCATAAGTAACATTTGGTGTCATGCGCTGGTCAGCTTGCTGACTTCCCCCTCCCGGAGCATACATTGTTAGCCCCCACCTTTTTGGCACACATGCCTGTGGGGGAGAGCTAGGGAAGGATTCCAAGAGGAGCCTTCTTGGGCCCTGGGGGCCCCCCATTTCTCACATTCCTAACAGGTTAAGAGCACAGGAATACTGGAGATGGCATACAAATGTTTCATGATAATCCCAGGTCAGAATATAGTCATGTTTGGTGTTATTCTGATTGGTTCAGTGCGACTGGTGTAATGGTCTAGTTTTTGTAACAGTCTACCTTTGATATCATAACCATTCAGGAGCCGAGGGGAAACTGGGCTTTTTCGAGTTTCCGAAGTATTGTGTGTGCATGTCCAGTTCTGTACAGACCACACACTCGTCTAACCGTTCTGCAGCAGATAGAGCCGTCATGTGATCTACAGCTCAGTTGCCGGGCAGAAAACAGTGCTCATATTGCCATCGTGGTAATATGCAAGTTACAGTACAGTGAACCAGGTACAGTCATAAGCATGGGGCGGTTCTAGGATGCAAGGCAAGAAACATTTTTGGGGTTATTTATGTTTTTTTTCTAATTGTTTCACATGTGAAAAAACAATGACAAAACAATATGCATTACTAGCCTACTAAGACATTAATGAATTGGCGATAAGCTGTTGATACGCTAATGTATAGGATGACATTAACAATGACAAATAAATAGTCTTTTGTCATCAAGGCCCTTCTCTGAGCTCACTAACAAAAGTTAAGGCTATTCAGTAGATAAATGCTCTAAGCAAATGCATAATGCAAACCCTGGGTATCTTCCTCTGAATTAACACAAAGGGAACAATTTTGAGGCTCTTTCTTTGGTGCGCTGTGTGCAAAAACAGGGAGTGTGGCACAAATGTGGCATGGAATCAGGAATAGAATGCTCTGGGACTCATTCTATTCCATATTCCATACCACACTGCCTGAGGACTGAAGAGCCTCAGAATTGCACCAGTTATGACTAAACTGAATTACACAGCATATCATATATACATGATGTAAGACAATTATATGTTTATGGATCAAGAAAAAATATCTTCACCATATTTAAGGCCATTAAAGTCATGGACTGTGTTGTGAAGAACAAACTACAAGGTGGAGAGCAATCCCTGCCATGGTACACCAACATAATGCCATTTTACAGGCCTGTTTCAATTGGAGAAGAATAACATGAAGTGGCTGGATAAGTAACACATGCCTCAGAGCTGGTGAGAATGTGGTTTTGAACAAAGCAAGAGTGTGTACTATCATCTTTTAGACATTTATTACAATAAATGGCACTAGGTTGGCCAATCAGATTTTAGGGATGGTACCGGCTACCCCGGCCACCCTGTTAGAACCGCCCATGGTAATAAGTAACAAAACTACTGTCTTACTGCATCTTTATGACTCTACTTTCCCCCAAGATTTCTCTCTTTCTCTTTTATTTCAAGGATCACATGCAGAGTGGCTCTGGTAAAGGGTTCACAACTACTATTTTAATTTGCTAAAAATGTTTTCAAAGAACATGTTACTCTGTGCTGTTTGGTTCCTGAATATCAGAGCTTCAGTGAAGCTTCAGTGAAGTTCTTGCACGGCAAACTCCACCTCTTATTCCACTGATACTTTAATTTCACACAGACCAGGAGTTCTATACTGCCAATATTTAATACATTTAAACAGTGTGGGCTTTCAAAAAGAATCCCTTAGCGCACTATAGAAATAGGTGATCTGACTGACTAAATGCCATTGGGTGTTAATTTGGTAGTAATTAGCAGCTTGTTTGGGATTATGGATGAACTAAATAATTTGCAGTCTTGCTCTTCAGCCAAATATCAACACCCTAAATGCTATGGGATACATATCTTAAAGCCCTGTGCTGCGACCTGCGGAACTTGCATTTCACTTCCTCATATATTGGCAAACATTCCTATTCCTGTTGTTTATTGCACCTTTTTCTGGTTGCGCTGAAGCATGTTCGTATTAGAACCCCAATTATCTAGACATCTTTGCGTGAATGTTCCCTGTATGTTCAGTAGGGGGCAGCAACGTGACGGAAGAGTACCGTCCCAACAAGGGAAGAGGCCCGGATGTTATATTACGGTTCAATGGCGCGGAACATGAAGATTTATATTTCAGAGGATCAAATACAGTCCCTACCCCTTTACAAATGTTTGACCTCAGAAATAGACACCTTCAGTTTCCTTATTTGATTGCTTACTGCAGTCCTCTGCTGTACAGATTAGAAATGTTCAGATCTTTACATAGAAATAAACAATTTTTTTTTTTTTAATTTATAGGTGACTGGCTCAAAAACACAAATACAAATAAAATCTTCTACTTATGGAGGAATGACACTTTTCAGAGGACCTTGTATTTCTCACACACAAAAAATGACAAACTTTCTAAACTAAATGCAAAGGCAAATTATAACAAGTAACCATATTCTTTATATTGTTTGGAATTCCACAAATTCCAGAGCTGGGAAGATTCTGATGAGGCCCAGGTGATGACATCAGAGCGACACTACATCTATAAAAAGTGGAAAACACAATTTCATCATATCATTTCGATGACTATCCATGTACATACAAGAGTGCTTTAGTTTGTCTCCTGGTACACTTCTGAGCTTTTCTTTGCCATTACATAGGCATGCTGAATAATAAATAAATAAATAAATAAATAAATAAATAAATAAATAAAAGAGTAAAAATAAGTTAATGCAAAATACAATGCATTTTGATAGGGGAATAGCTGTCACGTTTCAGGTCTGTCTCGCCATGTTTTATGTTTATTTATGTTTATTTATGTTGTCTTAGTCACGTAGTGTCTTATTTTATTTTCTTGTCATGTTTAGTTATGTCTCGTTACGATTATATTACCTGGTTATGTTGAGTGATTATCGTCTTAGTTTCGCTTTGTGTTATGTTTTGATGCATGTTTATTGTTATGTTAACTGGTCGTTGTTATGCATACACTTATACATGTTTTTCCGCAAACCTTGCGTTCCGCCTTTTCTCTCTCTCTCTCTCTCTTTCTGTCATTCACTCCCTAAGTGTTTCCATTTGTCTATTTACTAAAACTACTAACGCTAGATCAGGATTGGGTAGAGACTAACAAACTAATCATGTGTTCATGTTACCTTACGTTTCTCGTGCATGTAATTTACTAATTTACTAATGCTAGGGCAGGATAGGTTTATTACGATTACTAATCTCCTTGTTAAACTTGTCATCCATTGCACCTGTTTTCCATTTCCTTGCTACGCTCTAACTAATTGTCTGCACCTGTCTACACCCGCATTTATAGCCCAGTCGCGCTACTGTTCACTGCGAAATTGGCTGCCTCTAGTTTTACTACGCAACTCTTGAGCATTAGTTACTGTTTGATTTCACGTTACGATCCAAGCCTGTTACCGACCATTGTCTATTGATTTCTGTTTTGTTGACCACTGTTTGTTTTTGACCACGTCCTCGCCTACCGTTTTTGTACTTTTGCCCCGCTGATTGTTTCATGGTTTCGACTCCCGCTTCGCCCACGACTACGCCTCTGCCTGCCGTCCGCCTGTTCATCTGCCCCGCTGACTGCTCTCCTGCTACCGGACCTCCCTGCACGTCTACCGACTACGAGTTTGCCTCTTCCCTCGGCACCGTGCTTTTTGTTTGTTTACTTTTTGTTTGGCTGGATCTACATGTATGGACTTTGCTTGTGTTGACTACTCTCCTGGGATTCGTCCCGAATAAAGCCCTGAGGGGTCTTTATCTTACCATTGTTTCTGAGTCGTGCATTTTGGGTCCAACCCCCACGCACCCGTCTCAATAGCTGTAGTACCTCATAATGAAGTCTTTCAACCATCCAAAGCCCAGGCAGTCATTACAGCTATTTTGGCATGTGGGTTTGAAGCTAGCATGAAATTGAGACATCACATTTGACTGGAGAAACTGCTTATTGCTGCCATGGAAGTTAAGCCATTTTATCTCCAATATTGTGGCTGCTAAACATGAAATAGACTAGATAAGAATTTGTTGTCTATTATCCCTCAATTTCTTTCTTTCTTAAAACACCCTATAGTTCTCCCAGTCATGAAATGTCCCCTGTAAGCTCAAAGAGGAATATGTGGTCATATTGATGGTGTTACAACGAATCCAGGGTGACAACCATCCCCAGTCTCCCATACTGTACATTGCAGGGCTCACCGTCATCATTTGGTTGCGTAACGTCCTGTGTCTTCTATTCTCTCTTGATTGCATTGCTCCTGACCCAAAAAAACAGAAGGCAGAAAAACATGGCTCAATAAAACCAATGACATGGGGTCACAAAAACCACATGATTCAAGTAATTATGGTGAATTTCTGATTTTCACATCCACAGTTACTCTATCTCCTCTCTACCCTGACACAAATGCATTTTGTTCTATTTCCTTAGTTTTTCTTGTTAACAAGGATCACAGTCGTGAAAAAATACCTTTTAGTATCTTTTAGGACACAAATATTCTCTAGAAATAAAATTTAGATTCTCAGTGGGCATGAGGCATTCTTAACAGAAGATTAAGGTAAGATCAGAAATGGAAACTGGACCACATTTCCATTTGAAGGGCTTCAACAGAAGTGTGCAACTTGTGGTGAAAGCATTGGCCCTGCCCTCTGATACAGTTCCGAGAAGCTGTGCTGCTAGAAGCTCATGGAGTTATTTACTCATAAGCTCTTGCCTGATGATAACACTGATGAATAATAGAACGATCACATGACTCACTGCGGTTTTGCCAGATCTTCCAAAAGGCGACGGCGGTGCATATTAGGAACACCAAAACAAGCCCGGCGTGACGTAGCACCCACAGAGTCCTTTCCAGGCACGTCTGTGCACTGCACAGAGAAGACTGCTTTGAGTGTCATTCAATGAGTGCACCACAAACAATGTTTTTGCACAGTAGTGTCAAACTTTGGAACTTATTTCCAAATATGCAGCCAGCAAAAGCCCTGAATGAAGTGGGAAAGATGCTCTGAGATGCATCGTGGGCATGGACATAGACTGGCCTCACTCACTGAAAGGGGAAAAGCTCAGGGGAGAACACAAAACTCACCCAGAACACAGCTGGCTTCCTTGTTCCAGGGGACTGGTCTTTCCATCATTAAAGGCCCCTTCTGTTGTGGTGATCAGTGTGTTGTTCTTATGGGATTGAGAGGGAGACTTGATGGTATCTGTCAGCAAATGCAATGTCCATACTGAAATTTTATATGCAACCTTTTGCCAAAGTTATACTTCTGATGTTTAAATCAAAACATTTGGTTTCATCATGTTTCACACCTCAGTATTAAAGCCCTTGCAAAAGTGAGACTAGGCCAAGAGTGGCAGGGGAGACTTCCTAGGGTCACAGAGAACCCTGAGAAGGGACCAGGCTCAAGAGAGGGAGCCCATCTTCCTGTGGCTGCTCAGGGTCGGGATGCAGACTAGCTGACATGAATGTGAGAGATATTCACCATCCTATTGATGGGGAAATGTTTCACAAATTCATCAGCCACTATCTGAAACCCTTACATTTTATCATTTAAATCATCCGCTCGGTGGTATTGTGTTTGTATATTGTGTTATCATTAACATTACAAAACTCCTAAACAATGGATCCACTGTTAGCTTAAATGTGTCACTCAAACTAATATTTTGTAAAAACACTGGGAGTACATGAAGACAATTCAGCTCTCTGGTCACATAGATCAAATATATAACAATTGAGGTACGAAAAAGGCTTTATAAATCAGATAATACCTTTTAATTGTCACTTAACACAATTGGTTCTTTTGTAAAAATACAGTTCATGAAATTCCTATTCATATTTCAGCTGTCAATTAAAAAAAAAATCCACATGAAGTTCACACTCCTCTGTTTTTCAACCCTCACTGAGTGAGTGCCAGAAAAGACAAGTTAAAATTCTATAGTTTAAGGTTTTCCCCTACATTGATGGAATGCATTCCAAAACAGGCTCGTTTTGAGTTCCTTATGTGTGGTGACTGTGGTAGTTGTAGTTTTTACAGTGAGGTGAACAGGGATCTGTAGTTCTCCAGCAGCACACCAATACCAGCTGGTGTCCTCCATGTTCAGCTCCCTCTCCGTCACAGTGAAGACCTTTTTAGAGCGGTCATCTTTCATCTCTGACCTTCCAGATTTACCAGATTCACCAGAATTCACTTCCACACAGGAGCCCTCTATCCTGCACCACTTCTTCATGCTGCTCGTTTCATTATAGTGACACGGCACACTGACATGGCCCCCTTCCACACCGGCCACCTCCTGCTGCTCAACCCAGAGTCCAGGAGTGTCTGAACACCACAGAATAAACACAAAAACATTCATTGATACACAAACTGCACAAGTCACTTCAAGATCAAAGCAAATAGCTGTCATATTCTGTCTTGGATACAGACTGGGAATGGTGTTGCAAAAGAATACAATTGAAGCACCACTCTGCTGGAGGTGCAGAGTCCAAATACACCAATAGTTCTGCAGTGAAGCAATGATTTGCTTGGACTTTTACATGTTCTGGAAGAATTCAATACTGCTAGCATAAGGGGTAGGATCACTCATTTACCCACAGTGCAGCAGTCTTCAGTAGAAATTTCTGTGCAGCGTATGATTGGATAACACTGGAATAGTGAAGATGCCGTTATTAAGAGGAAGCAGGTGTCACTGAGTGCAGTGTGTGCAGCAGCCATCTTACCTGCAGTGACTGACAGGTGCAGATATGCTCCCTTATCTCCACCGCGCTGGATCTCTACAGCACACCAGTAATATCCAGAGTCCATCATCTGAAGCTTTCTCATGGTAACAGTGAACACATGATGGGTGGGGTCATCAGTGATTGATGTTTCACCATTAACTATTGGAGAGTCACTGCATACTACAGTTTCACAATTATTCCAGTATGACCCAGTATTTCGTATGATTTTCATATTCTCTATCATAGAGACATGGGATGGTGACAGATCTTCCACTCTGTACAACTACTTTACTCACTGTGTACACACCGTCAGCATCTGCAGAGAGAAACACACACATCATCAGTGTGGGTGCACAGTGTGGTGCAGTCTGTAGGGCAGCTGACTCTCAAGTGTGAACCCTCCTGTGTGTTTGGGGGTTCAATCCTCTGCACCCAACCATCTCGATCTGTTCCGCTCTTCTCTCTCCTGTTTGAATAAATGCTAAATGTCTGCATTTATATAGCACCTTTATCTGAAGCGCTGTAACATTGATGCTTCTCACTTCCCAATTCATACACATGCTCCCACACACACCAATGGCAATTGGCTGCCATGCAAGGCACCAAACAGCTGGTCAGGAGCATTTAGGGGTTGCTTGTCTTGCTCAGGGACACTTTCATACACCCAAGGTGGAATGGAAACGGCAATCCTCTGCCTGCCAGACAACTGCTCTTACCACCTGAGCCAATGTCGGCACAATAAAGTACACAGGGAACATCACTAATACTCTAATTAATTCTAATGCACCATTAGGTATCATTGGACTTTAATGATGATTGGCTTTTATGACGATCCTCTCCAAGGAATCGCCACGTTAACGTGGTGGAGGGGTTTGTGTGTCCCGGTGATCCTGTGAGCTATGTTGTCGGGGGCATTAGCATTAGCCCCCAGTAGGGTCTCCCAAGGCAAATTTGTCCCAGAGGAGGGGCCATACTAAGAGCGATTCAAAGCCTCCATGACACGGTCTCACAGATACCCAGCTACTTCGCCCAGAAAAGGGAAGCCGGGGCCCCCTTCTGGATCCATACCCGGGAGGGGAGCTCGTCGGCGAGCCTCTGGTGGCACAGCCCGATCTGGTAACGTGGGGTTGCAGCCCTGTGGGCTCACCACCTGCAGGGGTCAGCATCGGAGTCGGGTGCTTTGCCCTAGTGGGCGAAAGTGGGGATCCGGGCGTGCTGATCCTTGGCGTAGCAGACTAGTTCTGGGGATGTGGAACGTCACCTCTCAGATGGGGAAAGAACCGGAGCTAGTGCGGGAGGCGGATCGGTACAAACTAGATATAGTTGGGCTCACCTCCACGCACAGCACTGGTTCCAGAACCGAACTCCTGGAGAGGGGCTGGACGCTGTTCTTTTCTGGAGTTGCTCAGGGTGAGAGGCGCTAGGCAGGTGTGGGGATACTCACAAGCCACCAGCTCCACTGTGTTGGAGTTTCACCCGGGGAACGAGAGGGTGGCCTCTCTGCGACTACGTGCCGCTGGTTGGAAAGCTCTGACTGTCTTTTGTGCTTATGCACCACATGGCAGTTCAGAGTATCCGGCCTTCTTGGAGTCACTAGGCAGCATCCTGGAAAGGGTGCCGTCCGGAGACTCCATAGTTCTGCTGGGCAACTTCAATGCTCACGTGGGCAACGACGGAGAAACCTGGAAGGGGGTGAATAGGAGGAATGGCCTGCCTGATCTTAACCCTAGCGGTGTCTTGTTATTGGACTTCTGTGCTGGTCATGGATTGTCCATAACGAACACCATGTTCGAGCATAGGGTAGCTCATAAGTGTACTTGGTACCAGAGCACCTTAGGCCAAAGATCGATGATCGACTTTATGGTCGTATCATCAGTCCTGCGGCCGTATGGAAAGATTATATATCTCTCCTGGCCTGGGAATGCCTCGGGATCCCCCAGGAGGAGCTGGAATGCGTTGCTGGGGAGAGGGACACCTGGAATACCCAACTTAGCCTACTGCCACCGCGACCCGACTCCGGATAAGCGAATGAAGATGGATGGATTGATGGATGGATTTTATGATGTTCTTGTGTGGAATTCAAGTGTTTGATTGTGAAAACCAGGGCATTCCTGGCGAATACAATACAAAAAAAAATTTTACATAAGAGGAACAAAATTCGTTCACTGGAGTTCATTTTGAAATGTTTCTTGGATACCTCCTTAAAAGCTGTTATGATGGTCTAAAATGGTTAAAAACACACCAATGCATTTTATGATGTCTTTGTGTGAAATTAAAGTGTTTGATTGTCAAAACCAACGTATTCCTGGAGACTACAATACAATATAATTTCATTTTTGCATAAGAGGAATAAAGGTCTTTCACTGGAGTTCATTTAAACTATCGACCAGAATTGCCCACCCCTCTATTATACTGTAAACTGAAATAATTAATACAGTTACATCATAAAATTGTTATTCAATGGCAATATTATTGTTATTTGAAATTATATATATATATGTGAAAGTCTATAGGTAATGTATAATCCCCTCTGCTCACCACAGTGATAGACATTGTGGAATGTACTGTGGGTACTTTTCACCGTGGAGTTGAAGCCATTACTGTGAAAGCATTCACACTTACAGAACAACATCATATCTACTTCTCTTTTTAAGTAAAACTCAGAGCTATAATTTAATGTAATGTCCTCCCTTGTCCAATTGCAAAATGCACAAACATAAATAAACATTTTTAATCTGTTCATCACAAAAGGTGAGAAATAAAGGCGTCTGAAGTGCAAGGGTTCATGAAAATGTTCAAGAAAAAAAAGAAAAGAAACTGATTAATGACATACATGCAAAGCATCTTTTTTAACTTGGCTAATCTTTTTTTAAGTGCATGAATTGAAAGTATGTATCCATGGTCAATTTACGTTTATTAGTTCTATTCTTGCCCTGCAATGGACTGGCGACATGTCCATTTTTACATTTACATTTTACATTTTTGTCATATGGCAGACACTTTCAATCCAAAGCGACGTACAAGTGCATAGGTTCTTCCACAAGTTACATCACATCCATAACTAGTAAAATACACATGAAGTGCTGTTCTGAACAAAAAATTGTCATCGTAAGTGCAATTTTCTTCTTTTTTTGGGGGGTTAAACAAGACGGATATCGGAAAGTGTGGGGGGGGGATCAGGAGGGAAGACTAAGGTACAGTTTTAAAAGGTGTATTTTTACACTGCTCACGGGATATGTTTTGCTTTTTGCACCATTCTCTGAAAACTCGACACTGTTGTGCATGAAAAACCCAGGAAATACTCAAGCCACTCTGTCTGGCACCAACATTTCTTCTTCATTCTGACATTTTCTTTGAGAAACAGCTGAACCTTGACAACAGATGCATCTAGTTGCTGCCACATGAGATTGGCTAATTTAATAGTTGCATTAAAAGCTGGTGTACAGGTCTACCTAATAAAGTGCTCACTGAGTGTATTCTAATCACATTAGCCCTATTATGTAAGATGCAAACTACAATCTTCAGTTTAACTCATTCATTCAAGTTTAAGGCACAGACAGTCTCTCTGCTACAATGCTCCAGAGTCTCTACAGTGTGAGAAACGAGTCCTACCTGGCAGCACAGTGAGGAAGAGGATGGAGAGGAAGAGTATCAGAGTGAGAGCCATATGTGCCTGATGGGTGTGTGTGTCTGTGAGAGACTCCAGCTCCCTTTAGCGTGAGTCTCACTTCCTGTTCCTCTCACTTCCTGTTCCTCTCAGTCCCCACCTCTTTGGTCCCTCGTACTCTGTAGTGTGTGCTCTCTCAGTGGCCAGAGCAGGGTAACTATCATTATAATTTAATATTTATGTATTCCAGAGGTGGGAAAAGAGCAGCATATCCATTTCTGGATTTCATACCAACTTCTGGCCTTAATTACCTAATTAACCTTTTGCAACATCTGAAATTTTAGCTGCAGTACATTTTCTGATGACTGGTCTTGTGTCCCCCGTTTTACTGTGATCTAATCTTTGAGAGAACCAGTGTTGGTGCATTCAGCCAATTAGTTCATTTAGCCAGGGTAATTGGTGGAAACAAAAACCTGCATAAACCTTGGCCCACCAGGACCAGAATTGCCCACCCCTCTATTATACTGTAAACTGAAATAATTAATACAGTTACATCATAAAATTGTTATTCAGTGGCAATATTATTGCTATTTGAAATTATATATATATAATATATATATGCCCTGAGATAGACTGGCGACCTGTCCAGGGTGTATTCCTGCCTTTCGCCCAATGTATGCTGGGATAGGCTCCAGCCCTCCTGCGACCCTGATCAGGATAAGCGGGTTCAGATAATGGATGGATGGATGGATAATATATATATATATAATGTGAAAGTCTATAGGTAATGTGTAATTGTAATTGTCATTTGTTAGCGCTCCTGGGAAATTGTGTTTGGAATGCTCTGGGGTTTTTTTTAAATCACCAAGGAAAAATGTGATCGTTTTAATCTGTCCAGCAGAGGGCGATGGTTCCTTTTCAAGTTAGGAAAATGATGGTGTCTTTTTTTGTCCAGCAGGGAAAAGCAGAGTCAAATATTTGTAATGGGGTGACTGGCTGTATTTGATGCTCTGAAATAGGAATCCTCAGGTTCCAGAGCACCCAGGCCTCTTCCTTTGAGATTGTGGACAAAATTCCACTTGGGACGTAGTCTTTCGTCACGTTGCTGCCCCCTACTGAACAGACAGGGAACATTCACGCAAAGATATCAAGATCAGTGGGGCTCTAATACGAGCACGCTTGAGCACAACTAAAAAGAAATGCAAGTTCCACAAGTCTTAGCACATGGCTTTAATATGCATCCCATAACATTTTGGGTGTTGATATTTAATGATCAGTGAAACATATTTCTTATAAAAATCAACAGTAAATCCAGCAAAACGTACCTGTGTTTTCTGCCCGGCAACTGAGCTGTAAATCACATCACCGGCTCTATCTGCTGCAGGACGGTGAGACGAGTGTGTGGTCTGTACAGAACAGGACATGCACACACAATATTTCAGTAACTCAAAAAATAACATAACGGAGAGTTATGCAAACATTTCCCATGGCATATTCTCTGGGTCAACTGCAGTGCGATTAGCTGGAGGTTAATCCTCAATGCCACAAAAATACATGAAAACTCGAACAACTAATTGTTAACAGAATTGGATAGCAGTTCCTGAGTTCTGCGAAGGTTTAGACAGCAGCTATGAAACACATTGCAATTGATCCTGTGTTTTGTGTGTCTAAAGTAAAGATGGAAATTGTGGTTAAACAACTCCTGATCAGGAATACATGAGATATTCTCCACTCTTCACCACTCTGGAAAAGAGCGTCTGTAATTGATTGTCATGTGATGTAATGTAAACTCAAAACAGGAAGTCAATGAGCAGCAATGGGCTATGATAGTGGAGATGAACTCACAGGCGCTAAATGCTGAAATATTATCCTGCTCTCAAACAGCTTTGAAAACAAGCATTCATTTTGAGGGAAAATGGTCCAGAATGTTTACTAGTGAGTTAATTTAGTGTGTTCTCCTCTGCTCTGGTAGCACGGACAGGGTTGGCGTCAATTCCACTTTCTGTTCAGTCAGGC
This sequence comes from Conger conger, assembly GCF_963514075.1. Taxonomy (NCBI): domain Eukaryota; kingdom Metazoa; phylum Chordata; class Actinopteri; order Anguilliformes; family Congridae; genus Conger; species Conger conger. The sequence continues at coordinate 71,756,873 of NC_083763.1, read as the reverse complement.
AATGAAATGACATTAAATTCATTCATTAAAAAAAAAAAATGTGATTAAATGGTTTATGTATCGATTCATTGGATGATCCTCAATGGGGCATTTTTCACAAAATGAACTTTGACTGAATTAACTGAATTAACTTCAGCAGACCCCCTAACCATGGTCAGTAACAGAACCATGTTCCCCTTTACTGTCCCAGCGGTCTGAAAACCCTGCAGATGAGGTCCTGTACAGCTCAATCATCCTGAAAAATCTACAGGTGAGATTGTTCATCATATCTCAGAGTCAGCTAGACAGCCAGTAAATATCAGAATTTAAAGTGGCACACTGATAAAGGGGAATACAGAAAAGTGGTATCGCCACAGAGGCACAAAGGCACATTAATAATCTCTTATAATCAAGTGTAATATTTGCCAATCAAACTATTTGTACTGTAAAAAAAAATAAAGAATGATTTCTAAGAAATACAGGATCTCTAAAGATATGTAGGATGAGATGAGACTGAATATTAACAGTACGATTCTCTGCAAAAGCACTTCATAAATGTATGGAAATCCAGCCACTACCCAACCTGTGACTGTTGTGGACTTATTCTGTGTGATGACTGTGTGTTGGTGAACACTGTGCTGTAGGTCACTTCATCTTCAGAGACTGCAGTCTGCCAGGGGAGAGACACAATGTTGAACTCGTAACAGCTGGTCTATCCGTACAGACCTCTACCTTTCATATTGTACAGTAGGGCCATTCAACTGGTGGACCAGAGACAAGCAAGTGAGCCCATTAACAAGTCACAGTGAAAAAAAGTCAAAAAAGAAATGCACCCATTTTGCTATGAACAAAGATTAAGGCTCATCCTATAGTAAACTCAATCTTTTCCAAACGAAGCTTAGTCTGTGTCAGTTAAACTGTTACTTAGTGTCTAGACTTGCAGGTTGCGGATTCCCAGAGTGCTGCTACTGAACATCTCCAATCAGAGACTGAGTGTGGGTGAATATATTCAACTTAAGATTTTTCTGAATGTAGTTTTGTTTGATAATTGCAGCATTTCTGTATGTATGAATAAAGTACTATCACACTTTACTGTAGCAGTCATTTCTTCTTCACGCCCACACCCGCACAATCACTGTATGTCCATCTCCATTCTGCAGTTCTGTGTTCAGTTCAAATTTTGATTGAAGTTTAATTGGCATTGATTGACATCGACTGATATTGACCGACACTGACTGATACTGACTGACACTGACTGACATTGACCCTCGGCCTTCACGGCAGAGTGCAGAGTGTAAAACCGTATGAGGCCCCCTATGAGACCCCTGCTGCCTGTGAAACTCCTGTGCTCAGTGTACTGCACTTCACTAATGCTGTGCTGACTGCTCCTACATACAGCACCCACACTATTCTTTCACACTCAGCGTACTTCATGTGGATACTCACTGTGTCTCTTACACAGCTTCCAGGTAACCATGGCAACAGCTGCCACCAGCAACAGCATCCCTAGTGCCATCAGGATGATTGTGATATCTGAAAGACTGAACAGCAGCAACAGGGTGTGTGAAATTTTCTGCCCATTTGAAATGCCCAAATGACACAGGAGTCTCTCTCAGTACTGCAGCCTTCTCCATCAGTTCAGAAGAGCACAGACAAGCACAAACATGCACAGAGAGAACTGTCATTTTCTGTCTTGCTCAGGGTCATGTGGGACACCAAGTACATGCAGCGTATACCATATCCCAGCATGCACTGGGCCATGTGCTGCTGATAAGTGCTGGAGAGGCCTGGTTATCTGGACTTTAGTGAGCACGGCTGCAGGAGGAGGCCTCACTGACTTTGAGACAGGGGAGATTTTGAGACACATTTGTCAGAAAAAGTATCAACTGAAATAAAAAACTAGACAGACTTTACTATGTTACTAATGTTAATGCTTTTGTTTTTATACTGAACTTCTTGATTTAAAAAGAAACTGACTTGAAGATTTTACTGGCTCTTCCATCATGAATACCACACCTTTTATTGTCAGTAGTTGTTGCTGGAACAGGTGAGAGAGGTGTTGAGACTGTTGAATGCTTTGAGGTTGAAGGCTTGGAGGATGTTGCTACTGTGGTTGCTGTGGTAACCAGAAGAGACGTGCTTAGTGCTGCAGATGCTGAAGAATGGGATGCTATGAAGAGTGAAAATGATCTTAATTAATAAAGTTAATAATTTTTCATGAATATTTTATGGTGTTATTTATAGTGTCATTGTATCTTTGTGTGTGTGTGTGTGTGTGTATGTGCCTGTGTGAATGCGAATGTGTGTGCTTGTGCGTGTTTGTGTGTGCGTGAATGTGTGTGTGAGTGTTTGTGCAATTCTCTGTATATAGGCTTAGACCAGTCCTCTCTCTGCCGTCTGCAGGAAGTGCAGAACGCTGCTGCCCGCCTTCTGACTGGCAAAAAGAAGCGGGAACATATTACACCAGCACTGTCATCCCTACATTGGCTTCCTGTCCGTTACAGAATACATTTTAAAATTTTATTATTTGTTTTTAAGGCAATGAATGGTCTAGCACCTACGTACTTGTCTGAACTCGTCAATATGTATACCCCAGCTAGATCACTTAGATCATGCAATCAGCAACTTTTGGATGTCCCTATGTCGAGGAGAGCGAGGAGGGGTGAACGGGCCTTTGAGGGCCCCAAGTTGTGGAACAGCCTACCGCCACATATTAAATCTACCCAAAACATAGATGTTTTTAAATCCTTGTTAAAAACCCACCTTTTTAGTGAGGCCTTTATGTCAGACATAAATGGGGAATCCAGATAATGTACATGTATTTCATTTTATTTCATTTCATTTCATTTCATTTCATTTCATTTCATTTCATTTCTTTTTATCTCATTTTATTTCATTTTATCTTTAATTTTATTGCCTGGTTTTGTACAGCACTTTGGTCAACCATGGTTGTTTTAAATGTGCTTTATAAATAAAGTTTATTATTATTATTATTATGTGTGTGTGCACGAATGGGTGCATGAGAGTTGTGACACTGTTCATGTGAAAGAACAGAACTCAGCACTGGTGTGCACCTGGCAGTCTGCGAGAGAGCACTAGCTAGCACCAAAGGGTTTCACAACATGACATTTAGAACACTCTGTTTCTCTCAACCCTCACTGACAGAAAGTAACAGAAAGGATAATTGAAAATTCGAGGATAGAATGCATTCTTATACACGCTCGTTTTGAGTTCCTTACGTGTGGTGACTGTGGTAGTTGTAGTTTTCTGAGTGACAGTGAGGCGAACAGGGATCTGTAGTTCTCCAGCAGCACACCAATACCAGCCTGTGTCCTCCATGTTCAGCTCCCTCACCAGTGACATGGCACACTGACTTGGCCCCCTTCCACACCGGCCAACTCCTGCTGCTTAACCCAGAGTCCAGGAATGCCTGAACACCACAGAATAAACACAAAAATATGCAACATTCTTTGATACACAAACCCTACAAGTCACTTGTAGACCAAAGTAAATAACTGTCGTATTGATACTGTCTTGCATACAGACTGAAAGTGGTGTAGCAAAATAATACAATTATTATGCTGGAGTCCAAATACACCAATAATTTTGCAGTAAAACAATGACTTGCCTAGACTTTTACTTGTGGAAGAATTCAATACTGCTAGCATAAGTGGTAGGATCACTCATTTACCCACAATGCAGCAGTCTGCAGTAGAAATTTCTGTGCAGCGTATGATTGGCTAACACTGGAATAATGAAGACACCGTTATTAAGAGGAAGCAGGTCTCACTGAGTGCAGGGTGTGCTGCAGCCATCTTACCTGCAGTAACTGACAGGTGCAGACGTGCTCCCTTATCTCCAGCGCCCTGGATCTCTACAGCACACCAGTAATATCCAGAGTCCATCATCTGAAGCTTTCTCATGGTAACAGTGAACACATGATGGGTGGGGTCATCAGTGATTGATGTTTTACGTTTAACATTTGGAGAGTCAGTGCGTACTATATTATGGCAATTTCGCAATAAGTACCCCTGACACCAGTACTTCACATGATTTTCATATTCTCTATCATAGAGACATGGGATGGTTACAGATCTTCCACTCACTACAGCTACTCTACTCACTGTATACACACCATCAGCATCTGCAGAGAGAAACACAGTCATCATCAGTGTGGGTGTATTTTACAGAGCACAGTGTGGTGCAGTCTGTAGGGCAGCTGACTCTCAGGCTAAGGGTGAACCCTCCTGTGTGTTTGGGGGTTCAATCCTCTGCACCCAACCATCTCGATCTGTTCCCCTCTTCTCTCTCCTGTTTGAATAAATGCTAAATGTCAGCATTTATATAGCACCTTTATCCAAAGCGCTGTAACATTGATGCTTCTCATTCACCCATTCATACACATGCTCCCACACATGCAAGGCACCAAACAGCTGGTGAGGAGCGTTTAGGGGGTTTGTCTTGCTCAGGAACACCTTGACACACCCAGGGTGGAATCGAAACTGCAACCCTCCGTCTTCCAGACGACTGCTCTTTCCACCTGAGCCAATGTCACCACAAAAAAGTGCACAGGGGAACATCACTAATACTCTAATTCATTTTAATGCACCGTAAGAAAAGGTGATTCCAACACACTGCATCTAGGTAAAATATGGTCTACCACACCAATGCATTATAATAAAGGTATCATTGGACTTTAATGATGATTGAATTTTATGATGTTCTTGTGTGGAATTAACGTGTTTGATTGTGAAAACCAAGGCATTCCAGGAGAATACAATACAATAGTTTTTTTACATAAGAAAAATTTCACTGGAGTTAATTTTGAAATGTTTCTTGGATAACTCCTTAAAAGCAAAAGTGTGTGAGGGGTTAACTCCAGAAAATACTGTGTACATATGAGCACACACACAGAATTGTCTCTTTCAGTTTTTATTTTAGCAGAGCTACAAACAGCATTATTTCCTGTGGTTAATCCCCTCAGGACATTGTACTGGGGGTACATTTTAATGTGGGGTTGAAGCCATTTCTGTGAAAGCATTCACACTTACAGAACAAGATCATATCTACTTCTCTTTTTAAGTAAAACTCAGAGCTATAATTTAATGTAATGTCCTCCCTTGTCCAATTGCAAAATGCATAAACTTAAATAAACATTTTTTATCTGTTAAACAAAAAAGGTGAGACATAAAGGCGTATGAAGTACAAGCGTTCATGAAAATGTTCAAGAAAAAAGAAAAGAAACTGATTATTGACACACATGCAAAGCATCTTTTTTAACTTGACTAATCTTTTTTTAAAGTGCATGAATTCAAAGTATGTAGCCATAGTCTATTTTTATTTGCGTTTTTAAATGTGTTCTAATCTGTCCAGCAGAGGGCGATAGATCCTTTTCAAGTTAGGAAAATGTGGTGTCTTTTTTTGTCTCGTAGAGAAAAAAGAGTCAAATATTTGTAATGGGGTGACTGGCTGTATTTGATGCTCTGAAACAGGAATCCTCAGGTTCCACACGTTGCTGAACATCCAGGCCTCTTCCTTCGGGCTTGTGGACAAAATACCTGTTGGGACGTAGTCTTTCGTCACTTTGCTGCCGCCTACTGAACAGACAGGGAACATTCACCAAAGGTATCAAGATAATTGGGGCTCTACTACGAGCACGCTTGAGCACAATTAAAAAAGGTGCAATAAAAACAGGAATAGGAATGTTTGTAAATATATGAGGGACTAAAAATAAATGCAAGTTCCACACGTCATCGCATATGCATCCCATCACATTTTGGGTCTTGATATTTCATGATCAGTGAAACATATTTCTGATATAAACCAACTGTAAATCCAGCATAACGTACCTGTGTGTTCTGCCCGGCAACTGAGCTGTAAATCACATCACCAGCTCTATCTGCTGCAGAACGGTGAGACGAGTGTGTGGTCTGCACAGAACAGGACATGCACACACAATATTTCAGTAACTCAAAAAATAACATTACAGAGCGTTATGCAAACATTTCCCATTACATATTCTCTGGGTAAACTGCAGTGCGATTAGCTGGAGGTTGATCCTCAATGCCACAAAAATGCATTAAAACTCAAACAGCTAATCGTTAACAGATTAGGATAGCAGTTCCTGAGTTCTGTGAAGGTTTAGACTGCAGCTACAAAACACACTGCAATTGATCCTGTGTTTTGTGTGTCTAAAGTAAACATGCAAATTGTGGTTAAACAACTCAAAAGGAGAATATATATACATACATATAAATATGTTCACATTTCACAGTGTGCCACTTTAAATTCTGATATTTACTGGAATGTAGCTGATGCTGAGATATGATGAACAATCTCACCTGTAGATTTTTCCGGACGACTGAGCTGTACAGAACCTCATCTGCAGAGTTTTCAGAAGGCTGGGACAGTAAAGGGGAACATGTTTCTGTTACTGACCATGGTTCGGGGGTTGGCTCAATTTCATTCAGTCAATTCAGTCAATTCAAGTTCATAATGTGAAAAATGCCCCATTGAAGATTATCCCATGAATTCTTGTGTTTGATTTGCACTTTGTTGTACGTCGCTCTGGATAATGTAATAAACCATTTAATCAAAAAAACTTTTAATGAATGAATTTAATGTCATTTCATTGCCTGACTAGTAAACATTCTGAACCATTTTCCCTCAAAATGAATGCTTGTTTTCAAAGCTGTTTTGAGAGCAGGATAATTTTTCAGCATTTAGCGCCTGTGAGTTCATCTCCACTATCACAGCCCATTGCTGCTCAGTGACTTCCTGTTTTGAGTTTACATTACATCACATGACAATCATTTACAGACGCTCTTTTCCAGAGTGGTGAACAGTGGAGAATATCAGTTACTCTCAGGAATACAGAAAAGTGGTATCACCACAGAGGCACAAAGGCACATTTATAATCTCTTATAATCAAATGTAATATTTGCCAATTTGTATTGTAACAAAATAAAGTATGATTTCTAAGAAATACAGGATCTCTAAAGATATGTAGGATGAGATGAGACTGAATATTAACAGTACGATTCTCTGCAAAGGCACTTTATAAATGTGTGAGAAATCCAGCCACTACTCAACCTGTGACTGTTGTGGACTTATTCTGTGTGATGATGACTGTGTGTTGGTGAACACTGTGCTGTAGGTCACTTCATCTTCAGAGTCTGCAGTCTGCCAGGGGAGAGACACAACGTTGAACTCATAACAGCTGGTCTATCCATACAGACTTCTACCTTTCATATTGTACAGTAGGGGCATTCAACTGCTGGACCAGAGGCAAGCAAGTGAGCCCATTAACAAGTAACAGTGAAACAACGTAAAGCTACAGAGAGATAAAAAAAGAAATGTACCCAAATTACTTTGAACAAAGATTGAAGCTAGTCCTATAGTAAACTCAATCTTGTCCAGACAAAGCTTAGCCTGAGTCTGTTAAACTGTTACTTAGTGTCTATAGACTTGCAGGTGCTGGGACTGAACATTTCCAACCAAAAACTGAGTGTGGGTGAATATATTCAACTTAAGATTTTTCTGAATGTAGTTTAGTTTGATAAGTGCAGCATTTCTGTATGTATGAATAAAGAACTATCACACTTTACTGTAGCAGTCATTTCTTCTCCACGCCCACACCCCCACAATCTCTGGATGTCCATCTCCATTCTCCATTCTTTGATTGAAGTTTAATTGACATTGATTGACATTGACTGACATTGACTGACATTTGACCGACACTGACTGATACTGACTGACACTGACTGACATTGACCACACTGACTGACACTGACTGACATTGACCCTCAGCCTTCTCGGCTGAGTGCAGAGTGTAAAACGGCCGTACCGTCAGCTCGTTGCTCCGGTCCTCTCTTGCTCCTGTGTGAGGCTGGACTCCCTCTGTAAGGAGACACAGGATGAGCTGTGATAAGAGAGTGTGATCATGACAGAGCTGAGAGCCCCCCTATGAGACCCCTACTGCTTGTGAAACTCCTGTGCTCAGTGTACTGCACTTCACTAATGCTGTGCTGACTGCTCCTACATACAGCACCCACACTATTCTTTCACACTCCGCGTACTTCATGTGGATACTCACTGTGTCTCTTACACAGCTTCCAGGTAGCCGTGGCAACAGCTGCCACCAGCAACAGCATCCCTAGTGCCATCAGCATGATTGTGAGATCTGAAAGACTGAACAGCAGCAACAGGGTGCGTGACATTTTCTGCCCGTTTGAAATGCTCAAATGACACAGGAGTCTCTCTGAGTACTGCAGCCTTCTCCATCAGTTCAGAAGAGCACAGACAAGCACAAACATGCACAGAGAGAACTGCTGGACTCCAGAAACAGGGAGTGGAGAAAAAGGAAATGGAAGCACTAGGGGTCATGTGGGACACCAAGTACATGCAGCATGTACCATATCCCAGCATGCACTGGGCCATGTTCTGCTGATAAGTGCTGGAGAGGCCTGGTTATCTGGACTTTACTGAGCACGTCTGCAGGAGGAGGCCTCACTGACTTTGAGACAGGGGGGATTTTGAGACACATTTGTCAGGAAATGTACCAATTTAAATATAAAGAATTTACTATGTTACTAATGTTAATGCTTTTGTTTTCATACTGAACTTCTTGATTTAAAAAGAAACAGATTTGAATATTTTACTGGCTCTTCCATCACAAATACCACACCTTTTATTGTAATTGGTTGTTGCTGGAACAGATGAGAGAGGTATTGAGACTGTTGAATGCTTTGAGGTTGAAGGCTTGGAGGATGTTGCTGCTGTGGTTGCTGTGGTAACCAGAAGAGATGTGCTTAGTGCTGCAGATGCTGAAGAATGGGGTGCTATGAAGAGTGGAGGAAAAAATAATAAAAAGTTAATCATATTTTATGAATATTTTATGGTGTTATGTATAGTGTTATTGTATCTATGTGTTTGTGTGTGTGCCTGTGTGAATGCAAATGTTTGTGCTTGTGTGTGTGTGTGTGTGTGTGTGTGTGCGAATGGGGGCATGAGTACGTGTCCATGTGAAAGAACAGAACTCAGCACTGGTGTGCACCTGGCAGTTTGTGAGAGAGCACTAGCTAGCACCAAAGGGTTTCACAACATGACATTTAGAACACTGTTTCTCTCAACCCTCACTGACAGAAAGTGACAGAAAAGGTCATTGAAAATTCGAGGATAGAATGCATTCTTATACAGGCTCGTTTTGAGTTCCTTACGTGTGGTGACTGTGGTAGTTGTAGTTTTCTGAGTGACAGTGAGGTGAACAGGGATCTGTAGTTCTCCAGCAGCACACCAATACCAGCCTGCGTCCTCAAATTTCAGCTCCCTCACCATCACAGTGAAGACCTTTTCAGAGTGGTCATCTTTCATCTCTGATCTTCCACGTTTACCAGAATTCACATCCAGACAGGAGCCCTTTATCCTGCACCACTTCTTCATGCTGCTCGGTTCATTATAGTGACACGGCACACTGACAGGGCCCCCTTCCACACCGGCCACCTCCTGCTGCTCAACCCAGAGTCCAAGAGGCCCTGAACACCACAGAATAAACACAAAAATATACAACATTCATTTATACACAAACTGTACAAGTCACTTGACGATCAAAGCAAATAACTGTCATATTGGTACTGACTTGGCTACAGATTGGGAGTGGTGTTGCAAAATAATGCAATTAAAGCACCAATCTGCTGGAGGTCCAAATACACCAATAGTTCTGCAGTGAAGTAATGACATGCCTGGACTTTTACATATTCTGGAAGAATTCAATACTGCTAGCATAAGAGGTAAGATCACTCATTTACCCACAATGCAGCAGTCTGCAGTAGAAAGTTCTGTGCAGCTTATGATTGTATAACACAGTGAAGATGCCGTTATTAAGAGGAAGCAGGTCTCTCTGAATGCAGTGTGTGCTGCAGCCATCTTACCTGCAGTGACTGACAGGTACAGATATGCTCCCTTATCTGTAGCACGCTGGATCTCTACAGCACACCAGTAATATCCAGAGTCCCAGGTTGTCAGCATTGTCATGGTAACAGTGAAGACATGATGGGTGGGGTCATCAGTGATTGATGTTTTACCAGTACGTTTAGGAGAGTCAGTGCGTACTACAGTTTTACAAAAATTCCAGTTTGACCCATGACACCAGTATTTCACGTGATAGTCATATTCTCTATCATAGACACATGGGATGGTGACAGATTTTTCTCTCTGTACAGCTACTTTACTCACTGTGTACACACCGTCAGCATCTGCAGAGAGAAACACACACATCATCAGTGTGGGTGTATTTTACAGAGCACAATGTGGTGCAGTCTGTAGGGCAGCTGACTCTCAGGCTAAGTGTCAACCCTCCTGTGTGTTTAGGGTTCAATCTTCTGCACCCAACCTTTTTGATCTGTTCCCTTCTTTTCTCTCCTGTTTGAATAAATGCTAAATGTCTGAATTTATATAGCACCTTCATTCACCCATTTCCACCCACTCACCATCTCATACCCACACTCACACACCAACGGCAATTGGCTGCCATTCAAGGTACCAAGGGGGTTTGTCTTGCTCAGGGACACTTTGCTCTAACCGCCTGAGCCAATGCCGCCACAATAATATACACAGGGAAAAATCACTAATACTCTAATTCATTCTAATAAACCATAATAAAAGACATAACCAACACACTGCATCGAGGTAAAATATGGTCTAACACCAACGTATTTTATGATGTCTTTGTATGAAATTAAAGTGTTTAATTGTCAAAACCAAGGCATTAAAAATGTTTCTCTATTTCCTGAGATCATGGACTTTTAAAAATGATACGAACGCATTATACAATGAAAACAATGATGTTTGAGAAGAACATGCTCTCTGGATGGCAGTACCATCACAGGTGGAGACTTAAAAGCAACAATTTGTGAGGGGGAGCTCCAGAAAATACTGTGTACCAATGAGCACACAAAGATGTGCATTTCGTCCACTCTTTCAGTTCTCTTTATTTTAGCAGATAAAATAAAGATAACTTTATTTCCTGAGGTTAATACCCTCTGCTCACCACAGTGATAAACATTGTACTGTGGGAACATTTTAATGTTGGGTTGAAGCCATTTCTGTGGAAGCATTCACACTTACAGAACAAAATAATATCAACTTCTCTTTTAAGTAAAACTCAGAGCCATTCTAATCATGCACGATGTGAAGTGTGAAAACGTTATATTGCAACTCCTTCCGCTTCTTGGGTTCAACATCACACACAAAGCTATGTTCACGCTTTAATTGTGTTTCGACATTTGTATTTGTACTTGTCAGCTCTTAATCCTTGTGTGGTCTTAAGGGTCAAAAATGACTCACCACTATGTTTAATAGCAGACAAAAAACCCCATTATGATCTTGAAATTTGATGACAAAGTTTGTGATGAGTGATAGGTTTTTTCTTCATGCAAAATAGAATTCAGTTCATTAAAAGTCAATTAAGCTGCTTTAACGGTTCATGGGTTTTGTGAAGGCATTTTTGACCCTTAGGCCAAGGGGAGTATACACAATGTGAAGACTACACAAGGGTTAAAGCAGAACTGCTGCTCACAGGATATTAAAATAAAATAAAAAATATTTATATATATATCCTGTGAACAGCAGTTCTGCAGAAAGAAATGCCTTGTTAATTAGAGAGGTCTGAGGAGAAAGACCTGACTGGTCAATACTGACAGGGAGGTGACAGTGATGTAAATAAGCGCACATTACAACAGTGATACGCAGAAGAGAATCTCTGGACACACAACGCATCAAACCTCTAAGTGGATAGGCTACAGCCGCAGATGACAACTCAGTCTAAAAAATAATCATCAATCAATACCTAATAAAGTGCTCACTGAGTGTATATATATTCAGAATAGAACTAATAAACTCAAATCGACCATCACTACATACTTTGAATTTATGCACTTCAATCTTTTTTGTTTGTTTTTTCTAGACACTGTGGTGCGTGAAAATCCCAGGAGATAGATATTCTAACCACCCTGTCTGGCGCCAACAACCAATCTCCGGTCAAAATTACTTTTCTTCACATTTCTTCCTCATTCTGACATTTTGTTTGAAAAACAGCCGAACATCTACAACAGCTGCATTTAGTAGCTGCCACATGATTGGCTGATTAAATATTTGCATTAAAAAGCTGGTGTACAGGTCTACCTAATAAAGTGCTCACTGAGTGTATTCTAATCACATTAGTCCTATTATGTATTATTTAAACTGTATACGTCAGTATTACTCATTCATTCAAGTTCATGGCACAGACAGTCTCTATGCTACAATGCTCCAGAGTTCAGTATACAGTGTGAGAAACGAGTCCTACCTGGCAGCACAGAGGGGAAGAGGATGGAGAGGAAGAGTATCAGAGTGAGAGCCATATGTGCCTGATGGGTATGTGTGTCTGTGAGAGACTCCAGCTCCCTTTAGCGTGAGTCTCACTTCCTGTTCATCTCAGTTCCCACCTCTTTGGTCCCTCGTACTCTGTAGTGTGTGCTCTCTCAGTGGCCAGAGCGGGATAACTATTATTATCATTTAATATTTATTATGCATTCTAGAGGTGGGCAAAGAGCACCATATCCATTTCTGGATTTTATACCAACTTCTGGCCTTAATTACATAATTAGCCTTTTACGACATCTGACATTTTAGCTGCAGTACATTTCTTGATGACTGGTCTTGTGTCGCCCATTTTACTGTCATCAAATCTTTGAGAGAACCAGTGTTGGTGGTTATTTCATTTAGCCAGGGTAATTGGTGGAAACAAAAATCTGCATACACCTTGGCCCTCAAGGACCGGAATTGCCCACCCCTCTATTATACTGTAAACTGAAATGATTCATACAGTTAGATCATTAAATTGTTATTCAGTGGTAATATTATTGTTCATTTTTAATTAGATATATTTGAATATATTTGAAAATTACCTATATACTATAGGAAATTTGTCATTGTAATTGTCATTTGTTAGCGCTCCTGGGAAATTGTGTTTCGAATGCTCTGGGGTTTTTAAATCGCCGAGGAAAAATGTGATCGTTCTAATCTGTCCAGCAGAGGGCGATAGTCAGCAAAATTGTGGTGTCTTTTTTTGTCCAGGAATAAAAAACAGAGTCAAAAATTTGTAATGGGGTGACTGGCTGTATTTGATGCTCTGAAATAGGAATCCTCAGGTTCCACACGTTGCTGAACATCCAGGCCACTTCCTTTCGGTTTGTGGACAAAATTCCTGTTGGGACGTAGTCTTTCGTCACTTTGCTGCCCCCTACTGAACAAACAGGGAACATTCACGCAAAGGTATCAGGATAATTGGTTTTTTTTATGGTTTTTTTTTTATTGTTTCACATGTGAAACGCTAATGTACAGGATGACATTAACAATGACAAATAAATAGTCTTTTGTCATCAAGGCCCTTCTCTGAGCTCACTAACAAAAGTTAAGGCTATTCAGTAGATAAATGCTCTAAGCAAATGCGTAATGATAACCCTGAGTATCTTCCTCTGAATTAACACAAAGGGAACAATTTTGAGGCTCTTTCTTTGGTGCGCTGTGTGCAAAAACAGGGAGTGTGGCACAAATGTGGCATGGAATCAGGAATAGAATGCTCTGGGACTCATTCTATTCCATATTCCATACCACACTGCCTGAGGACTGAAGAGCCTCAGAATTGCACCAGTTATGACTAAACTGCATTACATAGCATATTATATATACATGATGTAAGACAATTATATGTTTATGGATCAAGAATAAAAACAAATATCTTCACCATATTTAAGGCCATTACAGTCATGGACTGTGTTGTGCAGAACAAACTACAAGGTGGAGAGCAATCCCTGCCGTGGTACACCAACATAATGCCATTTTACAGGCCTGTTTCAATTGGAGAAGAATAACATGAAGTGGCTGGATAAGTAACACATGCCTCAGAGCTGGTGAGAATGTGATTTTGAACAAAGCAAGAGTGTGTATTATCATCTTTTAGACATTTATTACAATAAATGGCACTAGGTTGGCCAATTAGATTTTAGGGACGGTACCGGCTACCCCGGCCACCCTGTTAGAACCGCCCATGGTAATAAGTAACAAAACTACTGTCTTACTGCATCTTTACTAACTCTGCTTTCCCCCAAGATTTCTCTCTTTCTCTTTTATTTCAAGGATCACATGCAGAGTGGCTCTGGTAAAGGGTTCACAACTACTATTTTAATTTGCTAAAAATGTTTTCAAAGAACATGTTACTCTGTGCTGTTTGGTTCCTGAATATCAGAGCTTCAGTGAAGCTTCAGTGTTCCCTGTCTGTTCAGTAGGGGGAAGCAACGTGACAAAAGAGTACCGTCCCAACAAGGGAAGAGGCCCGGATGTTATATTACGGTTCAATGGCGCGGAACATGAAGATTTATATTTCAGAGGATCAAATACAGTCCCTACCCCTTTACAAATGTTTGACCTCAGAAATAGACACCTTCAGTTTCCTTATTTGATTGCTTACTGCAGTCCTCTGCTGTACAGATTAGAAATGTTCAGATCTTTACATGGAAATAAACAAATTAAAAAAAAAAATTATATAGGTGACTGGCTCAAAAACACAAATACAAATACAAATAAAATCTTCTACTAATGGAGGAATGACACTTTTCAGAGGACCTTGTATTACTCACACACAAAAAATGACACACTTTCAAAACTAAATGCAAAGGCAAATTATAACAAGTAACCATATTCTTTATATTGTTTGGAATTCCACAAATTCCAGAGCTGGGAAGATTCTGATGAGGCCCAGGTGATGACATCAGAGCGACACGACATCTATAAAAAGTGGAAAACACAATTTCATCAGATAATTTTGATGACTATCCATGTACATACAAGAGTGCTTTAGTTTGTCTCCTGGACCACTTCTGAGCTTTTCTTTGCCATTATATAGGCATGCTGAATAATAAATAATTAATAAATAAATAAATAAATAAATAAATAAATAAATAAATAAATAAATAAATAAATAAATAAATAAATAAAAGAGTAAAAATAAGTAAATGCAAAATACAATGCATTTTGATAGGGGAATAGCTGTAGTCCCTCAGAAGTCTTTCAACCATCCAAAGCCCAGGCAGTCATTACAGCTATTTTGGCATGTGGGTTTGAAGCTAGCATGAAATTGAGACATCACATTTGACTGGAGAAACTGCTTATTGCTGCCATGGAAATTAAGCCATTTTATCTCCAATATTGTGGCTGCTAAACATGAAATAGACTAGATAAGAATTTGTTGTCTATTATCCCTCAATTTCTTTCTTTCTTAGACACCCTATAGTTCTCCCAGTCATGAAATGTCCCCTGTAAGCTCAAAGAGGAATATGTGGTCAAATTGATGGTGTTACATCTAATCCAGGGTGACAACCATCCCCAGTCTCCCATACTGTACATTGCAGGGCTCACCGTCATCATTTGGTTGCGTAACGTCCTGTGTCTTCTATTCTCTCTTGATTGCATTGCTCCTGACCCAAAAAAACAGAAGGCAGAAAAACATGGCTCAATAAAACCAACGACATGGGGTCACAAAAACCACTATGATTCAAGTAATTATGGTCAATTTCTGATTTTCACATCCACAGTTACTCTATCTCATTTTGTTTTATTTTCTTAGTTTTTCTTGTTAACAAGAATCACAGTCCTTTTAGTATCTTTTAGGACACAAATATTCTCTAGAAATAAAATGTAGATTCTCAGTGGGCATGAGGCATTCTTAACAGAAGATTAAGGTAAGATCTGAAATGGAAACTGGACCACATTTCCGTTTGAAGGGCCTCAACAGAAGTATGCAACTTGTGGTGAAAGCATTGGCCCTGCCCTCTGGTACAGTTCTGAGAAGCTGTGCTGCTAGAAGCTCATGGAGTTATTTACTCATAAGCTCTTGCCTGATGATAACACTGATGAATAATAGAACGATCACATGACTCACTGCGGTTTTGCCAGATCTTCCAAAAGGCGACGGCGGTGCATATTAGGAACACCAAAACAAGCCCGGCGTGACGTAGCACCCACAGAGTCCTTTCCAGGCACGTCTGTGCACTACACAGAGAAGACTGCTTTGAGTGTCATTCAATGAGTGCACCACAAACAATGTTTTTGCACAGTGGTGTCAAACTTTGGAACTTATTTCCAAATATGCAGCCAGCAAAAGCCCTGAATGAAGTGGGAAAGATGCTCTGAGATGCATCGTGGGCATGGACATAGACTGGCCTCACTCACTGAAAGGGGAAAAGCTCAGGGGAGAACACAAAACTCACCCAGAACACAGCTGGCTTCCTTGTTCCGGGGGACTGGTCTTTCCATCATTAAAGGCCCCTTCTGTTGTGGTGATCAGTGTGTTGTTCTTATGGGATTGAGAGGGAGACTTGATGGTATCTGTCAGCAAATGCATTGTCCATACTGAAATTTTATCATTTAAATCATCTGCTCGGAGGTATTGTGTTTGTATATTGTGTTATCATTAACATTACAAAACTCCTAAACAATGGATCTACTGTTAGCTTAAATGTGTCACTCAAACTAATATTTTGTAAAAACCCTGGGAGTACATGAAGACAATTCAGCTCTCTGTTCACCTAGATCAAATATATAACAATTGAGGTACGTATAAGGCTTTATAAATCAGATAATACCTTTTAATTGTCACTTAACACAATTGGTTCTTTTGTAAAAATACAGTTCATGAAATTTCTATTCGTATTTCAGCTGTCAATTTTTTTAAAAATCCACATGAAATTCACACTCCTCTGTTTTTCAACCCTCACTGAGAGAGCGCCAGAAAAAACAAGTTAAAATTCTATAGTTTAAGGTTTTCCCCTACATTGATGGAATGCATTCCAATACAGACTCGTTTTGAGTTCCTTACATGTGGTGACTGTGGTCATTGTAGTTTTGACAGTGAGGTGAACAGGGATCTGTAGTTCTCCAACAGCACACCAATACCAGCCTGTGTCCTTCATGTTCAGCTCCATCACCATCACAGTGAAGACCTTTTTAGAGCGGTCATCTTTCATCTCTGATCTTCCAGATTCACCAGATTCACCAGAATTCACTTCCACACAGGAGCCCTCTATCCTGCACCACTTCTTCATGCTGCTCGGTTCATTATAGTGACACGGCACACTGACATGGCCCCCTTCCACACCGGCCACCTCCTGCTGCTCAACCCAGAGTCCAGGAGGCCCTGAACACCATAGAATAAACACAAAAATAAACAACATTCATTGATACACAAACTCTACAAGTCACTTGCAGATCATATTGACACTGACTTGGATACAGACTGGGAATGGTGTTGCAAAAGAATACAATTAAAGCACCACCCTGCTGGAGGTGCAGAGTCCAGAAACACCAATAGTTCTGCAGTGAAGCAATGACATGCCTGGACTTTCACTTGTGGAAGAATTCAATACTGCTAGCATAAGGGGTAGGATCACTTATATACCCACAATGCAGCAGTCTGCAGTAGAAAGTTCTGTGCAGCGTATGATTGCATAACACTGGAATAGTGAAGACGTCGTTATTAAGAGGAAGCAGGTCTCACTCAGTGCAGTGTGTGCTGCAGCCGTCTTACCTGCAGTGACTGACAGGTACAGATATGCTCCCTTATCTTCAGCGCCCTGGATCTCTACAGCACAACAGTAATATCCAGAGTCCTCCGTCTCCAGCTTTGTCATGGTAACAGTGAACACATGATGGGTGGGGTCATCAGTGATTGATGTTTTACCAGTACGTTTAGGAGAGTCAGTGCGTACTACAGTTTTACAAAAATCCCAGTTTGACCCATGACACCAGTATTTCACGTCATAGTCATATTCTCTATCATAGAGACATGGGATGGTGACAGATCTTCCACTCTCTACAGCTACTCTACTCACTGTGTACACACCGTCAGCATCTGCAGAGAGAAACACACACATCATCAGTGTGGGTGTATTTTACAGAGCACAGTGTGGTGCAGTCTGTAGGGCAGCTGACTCTCAGGCTAAGTGTCAACCCTCCTGTGTGTTTAGGGTTCAATCCTCTGCACCCAACCATTTTGATCTGTTCTCTTCTTCTCTCTCCTGTTTGAATAAATGCTAAATGTCTGAATTTACAAAGCACCTTCATTCACCCATTTTCACCCACTCATACACACACTCACACACCAACGGCGATTGGCTGCCATTCAAGGTACCAAGGGGGTTTGTCTTGCTCAGGGACACTTTGCTCTAACCGCCTGAGCCAATGCCGCCACAATAATATACACAGGGAAAAATCACTAATACTCTAATTCATTCTAATACACCATAACAAAAGACATAACCAACACACTGCATCGAGGTAAAATATGGTCGAACACACCAATGCATTTTATGATGTCTTTGTATGAAATGAAAGCGTTTGATTGTCAAAACCAAGGCATTCCTGGAGACTACAATACAATATAATTTTATTTTTACATAAGAGGAATAAAAGTCTTTCACTGGATACAAACGCATTATACAATGAAAACAATGATGTTTGAGAAGAACATGCTCTCTGGATGGCAGTACCATGACAGCTGGAGACTTAAAAGCAACAGTTTGTGAGGGGGAGCTCCAGAAAATACTGTGTACCAATGAGCACACAAAGATGTGCATTTCGCCCACTCTTTCAGTTCTCTTCATTTTAGCAGAGCTACAAACAGCATTATTTCCTGAGGTTAATACCCTCTGCTCAGCACAGTGATAAACATTGTACTGTGGGATCATTTTAATGTTGGGTTGAAGCCATTTCTGTGGAAACATTCACACTTACAGAACAAAATAATATCAACTTCTCTTTTTAGTAAAACTCAGAGCCATTCTAATCATGCACTATGTGAAGTGTGAAAAAGTCATATTGCAACCGCTTCTTGGGTTCAACATCACACACAAAGCTATGGGACATGTTCACGCTTTAATTGTGTTTCGACATTTGTATTTGTACTTGTCAGCTCTTAATCCTTGTGTGGTCTTAAGGGTCAAAAATGACCCACCACTATGTTTAATAGCAGACAAAAAACCCCATTATGATCTTTTTTCAACTTGAAATTTGATGACAAAGTTTGTGATGAGTGACAGGTTTTTTCTTCATGCAAAATAGAATTCAGTTCATTAAAAGTCAATTAAGCTGCTTTAACGTTTCAAGGGTTTTGTGAAGGCATTTTTTACCCTTAGGCCAAGGGGAGTATACACAATGTGAAGACTACACAAGGGTTAAAGTAGAACTGCTGCTCACAGGATATAAAAAAAAAAATATATATATATATCTTGTGAACAGCAGTTCTGCAGAAAGAAATGCCTTGTTAATCAGAGAGGTCTGAGGAGAAAGGCCTGACTGGTCAGTACTGACAGGGAGGTGACAGTGACGTAAATAAGCTCACTGCATACTTCGAATTTATGCACTTCAACCCTTTTTTTTTTTTTTTTTTTTTTTTAGACACTGTGGTGCGTGAAAATCCCAGGAGATAAGCAGTTTCTGAGATATTCTAACCACCCTGTCTGGCGCCAACAACCAATCTCCGGTCAAAATCACTTTTCTTCACATTTCTTCCTCATTCTGACATTTTGTTTGAAAAACAGCCGAACATCTACAACAGTTGCATTTAGTAGCTGCCACATGATTGGCTGATTAAATATTTGCACTAACAAGCTGGTGTACAGGTCTACCTAATAAAGTGCTCACTGCGTGTATTGTAATCACTTTAGTCCTATTATGTATTATGTAAACTACATACTTCAGTATTACTCATTCATTCAAGTTCATGGCACAGAAAGTCTCTCTGCTACAATGCTAGTGTTCAGTATACAGTGTGAGAAACGAGTCCTACGTGGCAGCACAGTGAGGAAGAGGAAGGAGAGGAAGAGTATCAGAGTGAGAGCCATATGTGCCTGATGGGTGTGTGTGTCTGTTAGAGACTCCAGCTCCCTTTAGCGTGAGTCTCACTTCCTGTTCATCTCAGTCCCCACCTCTTTGGTCCCTCGTACTCTGTAGTCTGTGCTCTCTCAGTGGCCAGAGCAGGATAACCATTATTATCATTTAATATTTTTGATGTATTCCAGAGGTGGGCAAAGAGCGCCATATCCATTTCTGGATTTCAAACCAACTTCTGGCCTTAATTACATAATTAGCCTTTTACGACATCTGACATTTTAGTTGCAGTACATTTCTTGATGACTGGTCTTGTGTCCCCCATTTTACTGTCATCAAATCTTTGAGAGAACCATTGTTGGTGCATTCAGCCAATTAGTTCATTTAACCAGGGTAACTGGTGGAAACAAAAACCTGCATACACCTTGGCCGTCAAGGACCGGCATTGCCCACCCCTCTATTATACTGTAAACTGAAATGATTCATACAGTTAAATTGTTCTTCAGTGGTAATATTATTGTTCATTTTTAATTACATATATTTTAATATATTAGAAAATTACCTATATACTATAGGTCATTTGTAATTGTAATTGTCATTTGTTAGCGCTCCTGGGAAATTGTGTTTCGAATGCTCTGGGGTTTTTAAATCGCCGAGGAAAAATGTGATCGTTCTAATCTGTCCAGCAGAGGGCGAAAGTTCCTTTTTTAGTTAGCAAAATTGTGTTGTCTTTTTTTGTCCAGTAATAAAAAGCAGAGTCAAATATTTGTAATGGGGTGACTGGCTGTATTTGATGCTCTGAAATAGGAATCCTCAGGTTCCACACGTTGCTGAACATCCAGGCCTCTTCCTTTCGGCTTGTGGTCAAAATTCCTGTTGGGACGACACTCTTTCGTCACGTTGCTGCCCCCTACTGAACAGACAGGGAACATTCACGCAAAGGTATCAGGATAATTGGGGTTCCAATACGAGCACGCTTGAGCACAACTAGAAAAGGTTAAACGAAAAACAGGAATAGGAATGTTTATCAATATAAAAAATAAATGCAAGTTCCACAAGTCGCAGCACATGGCTTTAATATGTATCCCATAACATTTTGGGTGCTGATGTTTCATATATATAAATCAACAGTAATTCCACCAAAACGTACCTGTGTTTTCTGCCCGACAACTGAGCTGTAAATCACATCACCGGCTCTATCTGCTGCAGAACGGTGAGACGAGTGTGTGGTCTGTACAGAACAGGACATGCACACACAATATTTCAGTAACTCAAAAAATGACATGACAGGGAGTTACGCAAACATTTCCCATTACATATTCTCTGGGTGAACTGCAGTGCGATTAGCTGGAGGTTAATCTTCAAAACGACAAAATGCATTAAATCTCGAACAGTTAATCGTTAATAGATTTGGATAGCAGTTCCTGAGTTCTGTGAAGGTTTAGACTGCAGCTACAAAACACACTGGAATTGATCCTGTGTTTTGTGTGTGTAAAATAAAGATGCAAATTGTGGTTAAACAACTCAAAAGGGGAATATATATATATAAATATGTTCTCATTTCACAGTGTGCCACGTTAAATTCTGATATTTACTGGCTGTCTAGCTGACTCTGAGATATGATGAACAATCTCACCTGTAGATTTTTCAGGACAACTGAGCTGTACAGGACCCCATCTGCAGGGTTTTCAGACGGCTGGGACAGTAAAGGGGAACATGTTTCCGTGAATGACCACGGTTAGGGGGTCGGCTCAATTTAATTCAGTCAATTCAAGTACATAATGTGAAAAATGCCCCATTGAGGATTATTCCATGAATCGATACATAAACCATTTAATCCCAAAAAATTTTTATGAATTAATTTAATGTCATTTCATTGCCTGACTGAACAGAAAGTGGAACTGACCCCAACCCTGTCCATGCTACCAGAGCAGAGGAGAGCACACTAAATAAACTCTGGACCATTTTCCCTCAAAATGAATGCTTGTTTTTCAGAGCAGGATAATATTTTTGCATTTAGCGCCTGTGAGTTCCTCTCCACTATCATAGCCCATTGCTGCTCAGTGACTTCCGGTTTTGAGTTTACATTACGTCACATGACAATCATTTACAGACGCTGTTTTCCAGAGTGGCGAATCGTGGAGAATATCAGTTACTGTCCTCATCTTCCTTGACCTGTCAGCCGCCTTCGATACAGTCAACCATGAGATTCTGCTCTCATCGCTGTCTGGGATGGGTGTCACAGGTTCTGCACTCGCTTGGTTTTCCTCCTACCTCTCTGGTCGCTCCTACCAGGTGACTTGGAGGGGCGCAGTCTCCGACCCTCAACCCCTACGAACTGGAGTCCCGCAGGGCTCGGTTCTTGGGCCTCTCCTCTTCTCGCTATACACCATGTCTCTTGGTTCTGTTATCTCTTCCCACGGCTTCTCTTATCACTCCTACGCTGATGACACCCAACTCTTCATTTCCTTCCCCCCCGACACCCAAATCACCACACAGATCTCTGCCTGCTTGGCTGATATCTCTGCGTGGATGACTTCCCATCACCTGAAGCTCAACCTTGCCAAAACTGAGCTTCTCTACATCCCTGCCAAGTCCTCTCCGTCAATTGACCTCTCACTGACTGTGGAGGACTTTGTAGTTTCCTCCTCCCGTACGGCAAAGAATCTTGGGGTGACTCTTGATAACTGCCTCTCCCTGGCTCCACAAGTATCCTCCACTGCCAGAACCTGCAGGTTCTTTCTGTATAATATACGCCGCATCCGTCATCTCCTGACGGAGAAAGCCACCCAGCTCCTAGTCCAGGCGCTCGTCATTTCCCGCCTGGATTACTGCAACTCCCTCCTAGCCGGTCTCCCAGCTGGTCCAGAATGCTGCAGCCCGCTTGATCACCAGTCAGCCCAGGTCGGCTCATGTCACCCCGCTTCTCATTGGCCTCCACTGGCTTCCTATTGCCGCACGCATCCGATTCAAGGCCCTAGTGTTGGCATTTCAGGCTGCTAAGGGGACTGCCCCACATTACATACAATCCCTGATCACTCCCTACTCCCCAGCTAGACCACTCCGGTCTGCCAGCACTGGTCGCCTTACGGTTCCCTCTCTACGGGCACCTGGCGGTCGAGCTGCACGTTCACGCCTGTTTTCCGTTCTGGTCCCTCAGTGGTGGAATGACTTGCCTACCACTGTCAGGACAGCAGAATCCCTCCCCCTATTTCGACGCAGACTCAAAACACACCTCTTCAAACTCTACCTTAGTCCTCCCTCCTGACTTACCCTGCCCCCCCCTTCTGATACCCCTATCCCTGTCTAACTTAATTGCACTTATGATGACGACTATATGTTTAGAACAGCAGTCCAGGTGTATTTTCCTAGTTCTGGTTGTGATGCTTTGACTTGTGGTAGAACCTATGCACTTGTAAGTCGCTTTGGATTAAAAGCGTCTGCCAAATGACTAAAATGTAAATGTAAAATGTACTCTCAGGAATACAGAAAAGTGGTATCACCACATAGGCACAAAGGCGCATTTATCATCTCTTATAATCAAGTGTGATATTTGCCAATCAACCTACTTGTATTGTAACAAAATAAAGTGTGATTTCTAAGAAATACAGGATCTCTAAGAGGATGGGATGAGACTGAATATTAACAATACGATTCTCTGCAAAGGCACTTTATAAATGTGTGAGAAATCCCAGAGTGCTGCTGCTGGACATCTCCAACCAGAAACTGAGTGTGGCTGAAAGTATTCAACTTTCTGAATGTAGTTTAGTTTGATAAGTGCAGGGTTTCTGTATGTATGAATAAAGAACTATCACAGTTTACTGTTGCAGTCATTTCTTCTACACGCCCACACCCCCACAATCACCGTATGTCCTTCTCCATTCTGCAGTTCTGTGTTTTGCGGATCAGCTCAAATTTTGATTGACGTTTGATTGATATTGACTGATACTGACTGAAATTGACTGACACTGACTGTCAATGACTGACATTGACTGACACTCACTGGCACTCACTGTCACTGACTGACATTGACTGACACTGATTGACATTGACCACACTGACTGACACTCACTGACATTGACCTTCAGCCTTCTCGGCAGAGTGCAGAGTGTAAAACGGCCGTACCGTCAGCTCGTTGCTCCGGTCCTCTCTTGCTCCTGTGTGAGGCTGGACTCCCTCTGTAAGGAGACACAGGATGAGCTGTGATAAGAGAGTGTGATCATGACAGAGCTGAGAGCCCCCCTATGAGACCCCTACTGCCTGTGAGACTCCTGTGCTCAGTGTACTGCACTTCACTAATGCTGTGCTGACTGCTCCTACATACAGCACCCACACTATTCTTTCACACTCAGCGTACTTCATGTGGATACTCACTGTGTCTCTTACACAGCTTCCAGGTAACCACCAGCAACAGCTGCCACCAGCAACAGCATCCCTAGTTCCATCAGGATGATTGTGAGATCTGAAGGACTGTACGGCAGCAACAGGGTGTGTGAAATCTTCTGCCCATTTGAAATGTCAAAATGACACAGGAGTCTCTCTGAGTACTGCAGCCTTCTCCATCAGTTCAGAAGAGCACAGATAAGCACAAACATGCACAGAGAGAACTGCTGGACTCCAGAAACAGGGAGTGGAGTAAAAGGAAATGGAAGCACTAGGGGTCATGTGGGACACCAAGTACATGCAGCATCTACCAGAGAGATGTGTGTCACCACAACGGGTCAAAAGAGCCATTTTTGGCGAAAGGAATCTGCAAACCATATTTGAGCCTTATAATGAAGGTAACACAGCCTATCAAGCCCAAATTAGCCTATCAACATTACTAATAGGTGTAAATGAGCATTCATTAAAATGTTTCACCATACGTGACTACTACATGTGACTGCAGTGGGGTATTTCTGATTATTTGGCTCTTTAACTTTGCGTTTCCATCACAACTTTGCGTTTCGCCTTTCTGCAGTATTAACTCAATTATTTCTTCCTACGGCCCATCACCGTTCATATACCTGCATAGCAGCGCTGTCTGCTCAATATAGTTCACATCGCTTGAATCATCGCAGGCAATTGAGTATGCTGGAGCTGAAATGATGTCCTAAATTTTCTGATTGACGATGTTTGTTGAAAATTCCATGGCATATCGAGAGGTATATCTTTAATTTTCGAACTGTTTGGTTTTTGAAGTCTGAGAAAAGACGCGAAGCGGAGTGCCTTTACACCACCTAGCTGTACCAATATCCACGATTGGTATATCGATATCGATATTGGAGTTTGTAAAGGACCCAATTTCTGAATTAGTTCTAAAGAAAACACAGCACTATTGAGAAGTCAGGAGCTATAATTATTGCCTTTATTTTTGGTGAATTTATATTGACTTATATTCTGCCTTATTTTAAGTACTT
Organism: Conger conger; assembly: GCF_963514075.1. Classification (NCBI taxonomy): domain Eukaryota; kingdom Metazoa; phylum Chordata; class Actinopteri; order Anguilliformes; family Congridae; genus Conger; species Conger conger. The sequence continues at coordinate 71,731,575 of NC_083763.1, read as the reverse complement.
TTATGTTGAAATAATGTGTCCTACTCCAGCGAGTTCCTAGCGCGTACAAAGGAGAAGAAGAGAACGCAACAGTAATGTTAACAAAGACAGAAAGATAGCGATAAAGTTAAAGTTAAATATTGAATTGTTTTAGCACCCGCCGAAGAGGCACAAGGTCAGTGTTCATGAAATAATACACGGTTAACATGTGTTAATGTCTTTGGAAATGATTTTGGACTGTAATAAGAACTTTCTTGCATGTGCTAAGTTCATAAACCACGTAATGGTACCGAATGTTATGCTAGGTTAATTCATGACACTGGCTAGGTAGTTAATGCATTGTGTTTGTGCTCTGCCTATAGCTCTTACGGTGGTTTATTGGTTGACAACGGAAGGATTTCAATAAAACAAGAAAACCATCAGTTTAAGTCTTGACCATTTATCGGTGGGGATGCTACAGAGTTCCATAACGCTTTTATACAGCGGTTACCACATTTATCTTTCAAAATTTCACAAAAGAAAGACAAGACAAACTTTAATGTATTTTTAATGGAACTATGTTTTAAGGTAAAAATGTATTATTCTGCTCAACAGTAGTAAATTGGTTGCTAAACAACGGTATTGTGAACTGGCTAGCAATAATTTATCCCCACTCCACTATCGAGGCAACGGTACTAACGTTAGTAGGAATAATATATCCCCACTGCACTAACCTTAGCTAAGCAACGCTATTGCAATAAGGTATCCCCACTGCATTAACGTTAGCTGGCGAGCTAGTTTACGTTACATCAGACGACACTGACACACAATTCATGAGCTTTTGTTGTGGACGTTTATCGGGACACTGCCGGATAACGTGCAGGAATTGAAATAACTCTGTTTCAATTCCTGTTTCATCGTCATCGGCATTCGGCAGACGCTCTTATCCGGAGCGACGTACAGTTCATTGGACTTAGCAGGAGACAATCCTCCCCTGGAGCAATGCAGGGTTAAGAGCCTTGCTCAAGGGCCCAACGGCTGTGCGGATCTTATTGTGGCTACACCGGGATTAGAACCACCGATCTTGCGTGTCCCAGTCATTTACCTCAGCCACTACGCTTAATTTATTTATTGGTTCCTGCTCTTTTCGAAATCATAGGACACTTTAAACTCACTAATGTTTACTTTACTTTGGTATTGTACTAGAGGCGTGATGATGATAATATTTACAAAGTAGATAACCGTAATCTACAAACACTGAGTAATTTTAAAAATTCCATTTAGCAGTGCGTAGGCTATATCGTGGATATTGGCACGGCTGGAACGCAAACTGACCAATAGAGACAATGGACCTATCCGTTGTATATCTCCTGAGCTGCCACAGAACTAGCAGCAGCAGTGGAGTTTGGAGGAGGAGGCCTCACTGACTTTGAGACAGGGGGGATTTTGAGAAACATTTGTCAGGAAAAGTACCAACTTAAATAAAAAACTAGACTACTATGTTACTAATGTTAATGCTTTTGTTTTTATACTGAACCTCTTGATTTAAAAAGAAACAGATTTGAATATTTTACCTTTGAATACTACACCTTTTATTGTAATTGGTTGTTGCTGGAACAGGTGAGAGAGGTGTTGAGACTGTTGAATGATTTGAGGTTGAAGGCTTGGAGGATGTTGCTGCTGTGGTTGCTGTGGTAACCAGAAGAGATGTGCTTAGTGCTGCAGATGCAAGAGGAATGGGGTGCTATGAAGAGTGGAGGAAAAAATGATGTTAATTAATAAAGTTAATAATTTTTTATGAATATTTTATGGGGTTATGTATAGTGTTATTGTATCTATGTGTGTGTGTGTGTGTGTGTGTGCCTGTGTGAATGCAAATGTTTGTGTTTGTGTGTGTGTGTGTGCGAATTGGTGCATGAGAGTTGTGACACTGTTCATGTGAAAGAACAGAACTCAGCACTGGTGTGCACCTGGCAGTCTGCGAGAGAGCACTAGCTAGCACCAAAGGGTTTCACAACATGACATTTAGAACACTCTGTTTCTCTCAACCCTCACTGCCAGAAAGTAACAAAGTAAAGTAAAGATCATTGAAAATCTGAGGATAGAATGCATTCTTATGCAGGCTCGTTTTGAGTTCCTTACGTGTGGTGACTGTGGTAGTTGTAGTTTTCTGAGTGACAGTGAGGTGCACAGGGATCTGTAGTTCTCCAGCAGCACACCAATACCAGCCTGTGTCCTCCATGTTCAGCTCCCTCACCAGTGACATGGCCCCCTTCCACACCGGCCAACTCCTGCTGCTTAACACAGAGTCCAGGAGTGCCTGAACACCACAGAATAAACACAAAAATATACAACATTCTTTGATACACAAACCCTACAAGTCACTTGTAGTGCAAAGTAAATAACTGTCGTATTGATACTGTCTTGCATACAGACTGAGAGTGGTGTAGCAAAATAATACAATTATTATGCTGGAGTCCAAATACACCAATAGTTTTGCAGTAAAACAATGACTTGCCTAGACTTTTACTTGTGGAAGAATTCAATACTGCTAGCATAAGTGGTAGGATCACTCATTTACCCACAATGCAGCAGTCTGCAGTAGAAAGTTCTGTGCAGCGTATGATTGGATAACACTGGAATAATGAAGACGCCGTTATTAAGAGGAAGCAGGTCTCACTGAGTGCAGTGTGTGCTGCAGCCATCTTACCTGCAGTGACTGACAGGTGCAGACGTGCTCCCTTATCTCCAGCGCCCTGGATGTCTACAGCACACAGTAATATCCAGAGTCCTTCATCTGAAGCTTTGTCATGGTAACAGTGAACACATGATGGGTGGGGTCATAAGTGATTGATGTTTTACGTTTAGCATTTGGAGAGTCAGTGCGTACTATATTATGGCAATTTCGCAATAAGTACCCCTGACACCAGTATTTCACATGATTTTCATATTCTCTATCATAGACACATGGGATGGTGACAGATCTTCCACTCTGTACAACTACTTCACTCACTGTGTACACACCGTCAGCATCTGCAGAGAGAAACACACACATCATCAGTCTGGGTGTATTTTACAGAGCACAGTGTGGTGCAGTCTGTAGGGCAGCTGACTCTCAGGCTAAGTGTGAACCCTCCTGTGTGTTTGGGGGTTCAATCCTCTACACCCAACCATCGCGATCTGTTCCCCTCTTCTCTCTCCTGTTTGAATAAATGCTAAATGTCTGCATTTATATAGCACCTTTATCCAAAGCGCTGTAACATTGATGCTTCTCATTTCCCAATTCATACACATGCTTCCACACACACCAATGGCAATTGGCTGCCACGCAAGGCACAAAACAGCTGGTAAGGAGCATTTAGGGGTTGCTTGTCTTGCTCAGGAACACCTTGATACAGCCAGGGTGGAATCGAAACTGCAACCCTCCGTCTGCCAGACGACTGCTCTTTCCACCTGAGCCAATGTCACCACAATGAAGTGCCCAGGGGAACATCACTAATACTCAAATTCATTTTAATGCACCGTAAGAAAAGGTGATTCCAACACACTGCATCTAGGTAAAATATGGTCTACCACACCAATGCATTGTAATAAAGGTATCATTGGACTTTAATGATGATTGGATTTTATGATGTTCTTGTGTGGAATTAAAGTGTTTGATTGTGAAAACCAAGGCATTCCAGGAGAATACAATACAATAGTTCTTTTACATAAGACAAATCTTTCACTGGAGTTAATTTTGAAATGTTTCTTGGATACCTCCTTAAAAGCAAAAGTGTGTGAGGGGTTAACTCCAGAAAATACTGTGTACATATGAGCACACACACAGAATTGTCTCTTTCAGTTTTTATTTTAGCAGAGCTACAAACAGCATTATTTCCTGTGGTTAATCCTCTCAGGACATTGTACTGGGGGTACATTTTAATGTGGGGTTGAAGCCATTTCTGTGAAAGCATTCACACTTACAGAACAAGATCATATCTACTTCTCTTTTTAAGTAAAACTCAGAGCTATAATTTAATGTAATGTCCTCCCTAATGTAATGTCCAATTGCAAAATGCACAAACTTAAATACATTTTTTTTATCTGTTTAACAAAAAAGGTGAGAAATAAAGGCGTATGAAGTGCAAGCGTTCATGAAAATGTTCAAGAAAAAAAGAAAAGAAACTGATTAATGACACACATGGAAAGCATCTTTTTTAACTTGACTTATCTTTTTTTTAAGTGCATGAATTCAGTGTGTAGCCATAGTCTATTTTTATTTGCGTTTTTAAATGTGTTCTAATCTGTCCAGCAGAGGGCGATAGTTCCTTTTCAAGTTAGGAAAATGTGGTGTCTTTTTTTGTCCAGTAGAGAAAAAAGAGTCAAATATTTGTAATGGGGTGACTGGCTGTATTTGATGCTCTGAAATAGGAATCCTCAGGTTCCACACGTTGCAGGCCTCTTCCTTTGGGCTTGTGGACAAAATTCCTGTTGGGACGTAGTCTTTCGTCACTTTGCTGCCCCCTACTGAACAGACAGGGAACATTCACGCAAAGGTATCAAGATCAGTGGGGCTCTAATTCGAGCACGCTTGAGCACAACTAAAAAAGGTGCAATAAAAACAGGAATAGGAATGTTTGTAAATATATGAGGGACTAAAAAGAAATGCAAGTTCCACACGTCGTCGCACATGCATCCCATAACATTTTGGGTCTTGATATTTCATGATCAGTGAAACATATTTCTGATATAAACCAACTGTAAATCCAGCATAAAGTACCTGTGTTTTCTGCCCGGCAACTGAGCTGTAAATCACATCACCGGCTCTATCTGCTGCAGAACGGTGAGACGAGTGTGTGGTCTGCACAGAACAGGACATGCACACACAATATTTCAGTAACTCAAAAAATAACATTACAGAGAGTTATGCAAACACTTCCCATTACATACTCTCTGGGTGAACTGCAGGGCGATTAGTTGGAGGTTAATCATCAATGCCACAAAAATGCATGAAAACTCAAACAGCTAATCGTTAACAGATTTGGATAGCAGTTCCTGAATTCTGTGAAGGTTTAGACTGCAGCTACAAAACACATTGCAATTGATCCTGTGTTTTGTGTGTCTAATGTAAACATGCAAATTGTTGTTAAACAACTCAAAAGGAGAATATATATACATACATATAAATATGTTCACATTTCACAGTGTGCCACTTTAAATTCTGATATTTACTGGAATGTAGCTGATTCTGAGATATGATGAACAATCTCACCTGTAGATTTTTCAGGACGACTGAGCTGTACAGAACTTCATCTGCAGGGTTTTCAGAAGGCTGGGACAGTAAAGGGGAACATGTTTCTGTTACTGACCATGGTTAGGGGGTTGGCTCAATTTAATTCAGTCAATTCAGTCAATTCAAGACCATAATGTGAAAAATGCCCCATTGAGGATTATCCCATGAATTCTTGTGTTTGATTTGCACTTTGTTGTACGTCGCTCTGGATAAGAGCGTCTGCTAAATGCCACATAATGTAATGTAATAAACCATTTAATCAAAAAAAATTTTAATGAATGAATTTAATGTCATTTCATTGCCTGACTAGTAAACATTCTGAACCATTTTCCCTCAAAATGAATGCTTGTTTTCAAAGCTGTTTTGAGAGCAGGATAATTTTTCAGCATTTAGCGCCTGTGAGTTCATCTCCACTATCACAGCCCATTGCTGCTCAGTGACTTCCTGTTTTGAGTTTACATTACATCACATGACAATCATTTACAGACGCTCTTTTCCAGAGTGGTGAACAGTGGAGAATATCAGTTAATCTCAGGAATACAGAAAAGTGGTATCACCACAGAGGCACAAAGGCACATTTATCATCTCTTATAATCAAGTGTAATATTTGCCAATTTGTATTGTAACAACATAAAGTATGATTTCTAAGAAATACAGGATCTCTAAAGATATGTAGGATGAGATGAGACTGAATATTAACAGTACGATTCTCTGCAAAGGCACGTTACAAATGTGTGACAAATCCAGCCACTACTCAACCTGTGACTGTTGTGGACTTATTCTGTGTGATGACTGTGTGTTGGTGAACACTGTGCTGTAGGTCACTTCATCTTCAGAGACTGCAGTCTGCCAGGGGAGAGACACAACACAACTCATACAGCTGGTCTATCCATACAGACTTCTACCTTTCATATTGTACAGTAAGGCCATTCAACTGCTGGACCAGAGGCAAGCAAGTGAGACCATTAACAAGTAACAGTGAAACAACGTCAAGCTACAGAGAGATAAAAAAAGAAATGTACCAAAATTACTTTGAACAAAGATTGAAGCTAGTCCTATAGTAAACTCAATCTTGTCCAGACAAAGCTTAGTCTGAGTCTGTTAAACTGTTACTTAGTGTCTATAGACTTGCAGGTGCTGGTACTGAACATTTCCAACCAGAAACTGAGTGTGGCTGAAAGTATTCAAATTTCTGAATGTAGTTTAGTTTGATAAGTGCAGGGTTTCTGTACGTATGAATAAAGAACTATCACACTTTACTGTAGCAGTCATTTCTTCTCCACACCCACACATCTCCATTCTCCATTCTTTGATTGAAGTTTAATTGGCATTGATTGACATTGACTGACATTGACTGACATTTGACCGACACTGACTGATACTGACTGTCACTGACTGACATTGACCACACTGACTGACACTCACTGACATTGACCTTCAGCCTTCTCGGCAGAGTGCAGAGTGTAAAATGGCCGTACCGTCAGCTCGTTGCTCCGGTCCTCTCTTGCTCCTGTGTGAGGCTGGACTCCCCCTGTAAGGAGACACAGGATGAGCTGTGATAAGAGAGTGTGATCATGACAGAGCTGAGAGCCCCCCTATGAGACCCCTACTGCCTGTGAAACTCCTGTGCTCAGTGTACTGCACTTCACTAATGCTGTGCTGACTGCTCCTACATACAGCACCCACACTATTCTTTCACACTCCGCGTACTTCATGTGGATACTCACTGTGTCTCTTACACAGCTTCCAGGTAGCCGTGGCAACAGCTGCCACCAGCAACAGCATCCCTAGTGCCATCAGGATGATTGTGAGATCTGAAAGACTGTACGGCAGCAACAGGGTGTGTGAAATTTTCAGCCCATTTGAAATGCCCAAATGACACAGGAGTCTCTCTGAGTACTGCAGCCTTCTTCATCAGTTCAGAAGTGCACAGACAAGCACAAACATGTACAGAGAGAACTGCTGGACTCCAGAAACAGGGAGTGGAGAAAAAGGAAATGGAAGCACTAGGGGTCATGTGGGACACCAAGTACATGTAGCATGTACCATATACCAGCATGCACTGGGCCATGTTCTGCTGATAAGTGCTGGAGAGGCCTGGTTATCTGGACTTTACTGAGCACGTCTGCAGGAGGAGGCCTCACTGACTTTGAGACAGGGGGGATTTTGAGACACATTTGTCAGGAAATGTACCAATTTAAATATAAAGAATTTACTATGTTACTAATGGTAATCCTTTTGTTTTCATACTGAACTTCTTGATTTAAAAAGAAACAGATTTGAATATTTCACTGGCTCTTCCATCACAAATACCACACCTTTTATTGTAATTGTTTGTTGCTGGAACAGGTGAGATAGTTGTTGAGACTGTTGAATACTTTGAGGTTGAAGGCTTGGAGGATGTTGCTGCTGTGGTTGCTGTGGTAACCAGAAGAGATGTGCTTAGTGCTGCAGATGCTGAAGAATGGGGTGCTATGAAAAGTGGAGGAAAAAATAATAAAAAGTTAATCATATTTTATGAATATTTTATGGTGTTATGTGTAGTGTTATTGTATCTATGTGTGTGTGTGTGTGTGCCTGTGTGAATGCAAATGTTTCTGCTTGTGTGTGTGTGTGTGTGTGTGTGTGTGAATGGGGGCATGAGTACGTGTTCATGTGAAAGAACAGAACTCAGCACTGGTGTGCACCTGGCAGTTTGTGAGAGAGCACTAGCTAGCACCAAAGGGTTTCACAACATGACATTTAGAACACTCTGTTTCTCTCAACCCTCACTGACAGAAAGTGACAGAAAAGGTCATTGAAAATTCGAGGATAGAATGCATTCTTATACAGGCTCGTTTTGAGTTCCTTACGTGTAGTTGTAGTTTTCTGAGTGACAGTGAGGTGAACAGGGATCTGTAGTTCTCCAGCAGCACACCAATACCAGCCTGGGTCCTCCGATTTCAGCTCCCTCACCATCACAGTGAAGTCCTTTTTAGAGTGGTCATCTGTCATCTCTGATCTTCCATATTTACCAGGTTTACCAGAATTCACATCCAGACAGGAGCCCTTTATCCTGCACCACTTCTTCATGCTTATTGGTTCATTATAGTGACACCGGCCACCTCCTGCTGCTCAACCCAGAGTCCAGGAGGCCCTGAACACCACAGAATAAACACAAAAATATACAACATTCATTTATACACAAACTGTACAAGTCACTTGATGATCAATGCAAATAACTGTCATATTGGTACTGACGTGGATACAGATTGGGAGTGGTGTTGCAAAATAATGCAATTAAAGCACCAATCTGCTGGAGGTCCAAATACACCAATAGTTCTGCAGTGAAGTAATGACATGCCTGGACTTTTACATATTCTGGAAGAATTCAATACTGCTAGCATAAGAGGTAAGATCACTCATTTACCCACAATGCAGCAGTCTGCAGTAGAAAGTTCTGTGCAGCTTATGATTGCATAACACTGGAATAGTGAAGATGCCGTTATTAAGAGGAAGCAGGTCTCTCTGAATGCAGTGTGTGCTGCAGCCATCTTACCTGCAGTGACTGACAGGTGCAGATATGCTCCCTTATCTTGAGCGCGCTGGATCTCTACAGCACACCAGTAATATCCAGAGTCCCAGGTTGTCAGGATTGTCATGGTAACAGTGAAGACATGATGGGTGGGGTCATCAGTGATTGATGTTTTACCAGTACGTTTAGGAGAGTCAGTGCGTACTACAGTTTTACAAAAATTCCAGTTTGACCCATGACACCAGTATTTCACGTGATAGTCATATTCTCTATCATAGAGACATGGGATGGTGACAGATCTTCCTCTCTGTACAACTACTTTACTCACTGTGTACACTCAGTCAGCATCTGCAGAGAGAAACACACACATCATCAGTGTGGGTGAATTTTACAGAGCACAGTGTGGTGCAGTCTGTAGGGCAGCTGACTCTCAGGCTAAGTGTGAACCCTCCTGTGTGTTTAGGGTTCAATCTTCTGCACCCAACCTTTTTGATCTGTTCCCTTCTTCTCTCTCCTGTTTGAATAAGTGCTAAATGTTTGAATTTATATAGCACCTTCATTCACCCATTTCCACCCACTCACCATCTCATACACACACTCACACACCAACGGCAATTGGCTGCCATTCAAGGTACCAAGGGGGTTTGTCTTGCTCAGGGACACTTTGCTCTAACCGCCTGAGCCAATGCCGCCACAATAATATACACAGGGAAAAATCACTAATACTCTAATTCATTCTAATACACCATAATAAAAGACATAACCAACACACTGCATCGAGGTAAAATATGGTCTAACACCAACGCATTTTATGATGTCTTTGTATGAAATTAAAGTGTTTAATTGTCAAAACCAAGGCATTAAAAATGTTTCTCTATTTCCTGAGATCATGGACTTTTAAAAATGATACGAACGCATTATACAATGAAAACAATGATGTTTGAGAAGAACATGCTCTCTGGATGGCAGTACCATCACAGGTGGAGACTTAAAAGCAACAATTTGTGAGGGGGAGCTCCAGAAAATACTGTGTACCAATGAGCACACAAAGATGTGCATTTCGTCCACTCTTTCAGTTCTCTTTATTTTAGCAGATAAAATAAAGATAACTTTATTTCCTGAGGTTAATACCCTCTGCTCACCACAGTGATAAACATTGTACTGTGGGAACATTTTAATGTTGGGTTGAAGCCATTTCTGTGGAAGCATTCACACTTACAGAACAAAATAATATCAACTTCTCTTTTAAGTAAAACTCAGAGCCATTCTAATCATGCACGATGTGAAGTGTGAAAACGTTATATTGCAACTCCTTCCGCTTCTTGGGTTCAACATCACACACAAAGCTATGTTCACGCTTTAATTGTGTTTCGACATTTGTATTTGTACTTGTCAGCTCTTAATCCTTGTGTGGTCTTAAGGGTCAAAAATGACTCACCACTATGTTTAATAGCAGACAAAAAACCCCATTATGATCTTTTTTCAACTTGAAATTTGATGACAAAGTTTGTGATGAGTGACAGGTTTTTTCTTCATGCAAAATAGAATTCAGTTCATTAAAAGTTAATTAAGCTGCTTTAACGGTTCAAGGGTTTTGTGAAGGCATTTTTGACCCTTAGGCCAAGGGGAGTATACACAATGTGAAGACTACACAAGGGTTAAAGCAGAACTGCTGCTCACAGGATATTAAAATAAAAACATAAAATAAAAATATCTATCCTGTGAACAGCAGTTCTGCAGAAAGAAATGCCTTGTTAATCAGAGAGGTCTGAGGAGAAAGGCCTGACTGGTCAATACTGACAGGGAGGTGACAGTGATGTAAATAAGCGCACATTACAACAGTGATACGCAGAAGAGCATCTCTGGACACACAACGCATCAAACCTCTAAGTGGATAGGCTACAGCCGCAGATGAACACTCAGTCTAAAAAATAATCATCAATCAATACCTAATAAAGTGCTCACTGAGTGTATATATATTCAGAATAGAACTAATAAACTCAAATCGACCATCACTACATACTTTGAATTTATGCACTTCAATCTTTTTTGTTTGTTTTTTCTAGACACTGTGGTGCGTGAAAATCCCAGGAGATAAGCAGTTTCTGAGATATTCTAACCACCCTGTCTGGCACTAACAACCATTCTCCAGTCAAAATCACTTTTCTTCACATTTCTTCCTCATTCTGACATTTTGTTTGAAAAACAGCTGAACATCTACAAAAGCTGCATTTAGTAGCTGCCACATGATTGGCTGATTAAATATTTGCATTAACAAGCTGGTGTACAGGTCTACCTAATAAAGTGCTCACTGAGTGTATTCTAATCACATTAGTCCTATTATGTATTATGTAAACTACATACTTCAGTATTACTCATTCATTCAAGTTCATGGCACAGACAGTCTCTCTGCTACAATGCTAGTGTTCAGTATACAGTGTGAGAAACGAGTCCTACCTGGCAGCACAGTGAGGAAGAGGATGGAGAGGAAGAGTATCAGAGTGAGAGCCATATGTGCCTGATGGGTGTGTGTGTCTGTTAGAGACTCCAGCTCCCTTTAGGGTGAGTCTCACTTCCTGTTCATCTCAGTCCCCACCTCTTTGGTCCCTCGTACTCCGTAGTCTGTGCTCTCTCAGTGGCCAGAGCAGGATAACTAAAATTATCATTTAATATTTTTTATGTATACCAGAGGTGGGCAAAGAGCGCCATATCCATTTCTGGATTTCATACCAACTTCTGGCCTTAATTACATAATTAGCCTTTTACGACATCTGAAATTTTAGCTGCAGTACATTTCTTGATGACTGGTCTTATGTCCCCCATTTTACTGTCATCAAATCTTTGAGAGAACCAGTGTTGGTGCATTCAGCCAATTAGTTCATTTAACCAGGGTAACTGGTGGAAACAAAAACCTGCATACACCTTGGCCCTCAAGGACCGGAATTGCCCACCCCTCTATTATACTGTAAACTAAAATGATTCATACAGTTAGATCATTAAATTGTTATTCAGTGGTAATATTATTGTTCATTTTTAATTATATATATGTGAAAGTCTATTGGAAATTTGTCATTGGAATTGTCATTTGCTAGCGCTACCGGGAGATTGTGTTCGGAATGCTCTGGGGTTTTTTAAATCGCCGAGGAAAAATGTGATCATTCTAATCTGTCCAGCAGAGGGCGATAGTTCCTTTTCAAGTTAGGAAAATGATGGTGGTGAAAATGATGATGGAATGATGAAATGAAAATGATGATGGTCCAGTTGGAAAAATCAGAGTCAAATATTTGTAATGGGATGACTGGCTGTATTTGATGTTCTGAAATAGGAATCCTCAGGTTCCACACGTTACTGAACATCCAGGCCTCTTCCTTTGGGCTTGTGGACAAAATTCCTTTTGGGACATAGTCTTTCGTCACGTTGCTGCCCCCTACTGAACAGACAGGGAACATTCACGCAACGGTATCAAGATCAGTGGGGCTCTAATACGAGCACGCTTGAGCACAACTAAAAAAGGTGCAATAAAAACAGGAATAGGAATGTTTGTAAATATATGGGACTAAAAAGAAATGCAAGTTCCACAAGTCTTAGCACATGGCTTTAATATGCATCCCATAACATTTTGGGTGTTGATATTTCATGATCAATTAAACATATTTCGGATATGAATCAACTGTAAATCCAGCATAACGTACCTGTGTGTTCTGCCTGGCAACTGAGCTGTAAATCACATCACTATCTGCTGCAGAACGGTGAGACGAGTGTGTGGTCTGTACAGAACAGGACACGCACACACAATATTTCAGTCACTCAAAAAATAACATTACAGAGAGTTATGCAAACATTTCCCATTACATATTCTCTGGGTGAACTGCAGTGGGATTAGCTGGAGGTTAATCCTCAATACCACAAAAATGCATTAAAACTCAAACAGCTAATCGTTAACAGATTTGGAGAGAGTTCTGTGAAGGTTTAGACTGCAGCTACAAAACACACTGCAATTGATCGTGTGTTTTGTGTGTGTAAAATAAAGATGCAAATTGTGGTTAAACAACTCAAAAGGGGAATTTATATATTAATATGTTCTCATTTCACAGTGTGTTACTTTAAATTCTGATATTTACTGGCTGTGTCGCTGACTCTGAGGTATGATGAACAATCTCACCTGTAGATATTTCAGGATGACTGAGCTGTACAGAACCTCATCTGCAGGGTTTTCAGACGGCTGGGACAGTAAAGGGGAACGTTTCTGTTACTGAGCACGGTTAGCGGCTCAATTTAATTTAGTCTGTTCAGTCAATTCAAGTTCATTATGTGAAAAATGCCCCATTGAGGATTATCCCATGAATCAATATATAAACCATTTAATAAAAAAAAATGTTTAATGAATGAATTTAATGTCATTTCATTGCCTGACTGAACAGAAAGTGGATGATTGACAATAATTGGCATTGGCTGACATTGACTGACATGGACTGGCACAGACTGACACTCACTGACATTGACCCTCAGCCTTCTCGGCAGAGTGCAGAGTGTAAAACGGCCGTACCGTCAGCTCGTTGCTCCGGTCCTCTCTTACTCCTGTGTGAGGCTGGACTCCCTCTGTAAGGAGACAGGATGAGCTGTGATAAGAGAGTGTGATCATGACAGAGCTGAGAGCCCCCCTATGAGACCCCTACTGCCTGTGAAACTCCTGTGCTCAGTGTACTGCACTTCACTAATGCTGTGCTGACTGCTCCTACATACAGCACCCACACTATTCTTTCACACTCAGAGTACTTCATGTGGATACTCACTGTGTCTCTTACACAGCTGCCACCAGCAACAGCACCCCTAGTGCCATCAGGATGATTGTGAGATCTGAAAGACTGAACAGCAGCAACAGGGTGTGAAATTTTCTGCCAATTTGAAATGCTCAAATGACACAGAAGTCTCTCTCAGTACTGCAGCCTGCTCCATGAGTTCAGAAGAGCACAGACAAGCACAAACATGCACAGAGAGAACTGCTGGACTCCAGAAACAGGGAGTGAAGAAAAAGGAAATGGAAGCACTCAGGGTCATGTGGGACACCAAGTACATGCAGCGTATACCATATCCCAGCATGCACTGGACCATGTGCTGCTGATAAGTGCTGGAGAGGCCTGGTTATCTGGACTTTAGTGAGCACGTCTGCAGGAGGAGGCCTCACTGACTTTGAGACGGGGATTTTGAGACACATTTGTCAGAAAAAGTATCAACTTAAATAAAAAACTAGACAGACTTTACTATGTTACTAATTTTAATGCTTTTGTTTTTATACTGAACTTCTTGATTTAAAAAGAAACTGACTTGAAGATTTTACTGGCTCTTGGAGGATGTTGCTGCTGTGGTTGCTGTGGTCACCAGAAGAGATGTGCTTAGTGCTGCAGATGCTGAAGAATGGGTTGCAATGAAGAGACAGTGGAGGAAAAAATGATCTTAATTAATAAAGTCATTTTTATTAATATTTTATGGTGTTATTTATATTGTCATTGCATTTATATGTGTGTGCCTGTGTGAATACGAATGTGTGTGTGTGTGCTTCTATCTGTGAATGTGTGCATGAGTGTTGTGACACTGTGGTAAGAACTGGCGTGCACCCTACAGTCTGTGAGAGACCACTAGCTAGCACCAAAGGGTTTCACAACATGACATTTACAACACTCTGTTTCTCACAACCCTCACTGACAGAAAGTGACAGAAACCACCATTGAAAATTTGAGAATCGAATGCATTCAAATACATGCTTGTTTTGAGCTCCTTACGTGTGGTGACTGTGGTAGTTTTCTGAGTGACAGTAAGGTGAACAGGGATCTGTAGTTCTCCAGCAGCACACCAATACCAGCCTGGGTCCTCCATGTTCAGCTCCCTCACCGTCACAGTGAAGACCTTTTTAGAGCGGTCATCTTTCATCTCTGATCTTCCAGATTCACCAGAATTCACTTCCACACAGGAGCCCTCTATGCTGCACCACTTCTTCATGCTGCTCGGTTCATTATAGTGACACGGCACACTGACATGGCCCCCTTCCACACCGGCCACCTCCTGCTGCTCAACCCAGAGTCCAGGATAGTCTGAACAAAATAAAAACAAAAATATATGGCTATATATATTTGATTCAAAACCGTCCATGTATTTTGTTCACCACAATATCATGTCCATTTGTTTCAATAATCCATAGATGAACATTAAAACACACAACTATTTCTACAACAGTTCTGATACAAAATGGCTCCAAAAATACCACTGCATCAATAAATTTCCCGTACAAAATCAGCATGGATACAGACTGGGAGTGGGGTTGCAGAAAATGCAAGAAGCATTTATATAGAGCTGAAATTAACCAATCATTATGCAACAATTATACAATTATATTTTTCAACACACATGCCGGATCTTTTACATGTTTTGATTCTCAGACAACTGGTAATTAAAATGAAGGAAAACGCAGTGTTGCTAGGATAACCATTAGGATCAGTTATTTACCCACAGTGCAGCAGTCTGCAGTAGAAAGTTCTGTGCAGCATATGATTGGATAACACTGGAATAGTGAAGATGCCGTTATTAAGAGGAAGCAGGCCTCACTGAGTGCAGTGCGTGCTGCAGACATCTTTCCTCTGACCATCAGGTACAGATGTACTTTCTTATCTAGAATCAAATGATCCTCAATCTCTACAGCACACCAGTAATATCCAGAATTCTTCTTCTTCAGCTTTGTCATGGTAACGGTGAAGACATGATGGGTGTGGTCATCAGTGATTGTTTCAGTGCATACTACAGATTCACAAATATACCAGTATGACCCATAACACCAGTATTTCACATGATTTTCATATTCTCTATCATAGAGACATG
Organism: Conger conger; assembly: GCF_963514075.1. Taxonomy (NCBI): domain Eukaryota; kingdom Metazoa; phylum Chordata; class Actinopteri; order Anguilliformes; family Congridae; genus Conger; species Conger conger. The sequence continues at coordinate 71,715,958 of NC_083763.1, read as the reverse complement.
GGATGGTGACAGATCTTCCTCTCTGTACAACTACTTCACTCACTGTGTACACACTGTCAGCATCTGCAGAGAGAAACACACACATCATCAGTGTGGGTGTATTTTACAGAGCAGTGTGGTGCAGTCTGTAGGGCAGCTGACTCTCAGGATAAGGGTGAACCGTCCTGTGTGTTTGGGGGTTCAATCCTCTGCACCCAACCATCTCCATCTGTTTCCCTCTTCTCACTCCGGTTTGAATAAATGCTAAATGTCAGCATTTATATAGCACCTTTATCCAAAGCGCTGTAACATTGATGCTTCTCATTCACCCATTCATACACATGCTCCCACACATGCAAGGCACCAAACAGCTGGTCAGGAGCGTTTAGGGGGTTTGTCTTGGTCAGGGACACTTTGATACACTGCCTGATGACTGCTCTTACCACCTGAGCCAATGTCGGCACAATAAAGTGCACAGGGGAACATCACTAATACTCTATTTCATTCTAATGCACCGTAACAAAAGGTGTAACCAACACACTGCATCTCGATAAAATATGGTCTACCACACCAATGCATTAAAATAAAGGCATCATTGGACTTTAATGCTGATAGGATTTTATGATGCTCTTGTGTGAAATTAAAGTGTTTGATTGTGAAAACCAAGACATTCCTTGACAATTCAATACAACATAATATATAATTTTTTTTTTTTTTTTACATAAAAGGAACAAATGTCTTTCACTGGAGTTCATTTTGAAATGTTTCTTGGATACCTCCTTAAAAGAAACAATGTGTGAGCGGTTAACTCCACAAAATACTGTCTACAAATGAGCACACACAGAATTCTTTCCACTCTTTCAGTTCTCTTTATTTTAGCAGAGCTATAAACAGCATTATTTCCTGTGGTTAATACCCTCTGCTCACCACAGTGACAGACATTGTACTGTGGGTACATTTTAATGTGGGGTAGAAGCCATTACTGTGAAAGCATTCACACTTACAGAACAAGATCATATCTACTTGAGTAAAACTCAGCTATAATTTAATGTATCGTCCACCCTTGTCCAACTGCAAATTGCACAAACATGCATTTCTTATCTGTTAAACACAAAAGGTGAGAAATAAAGGCGTATGAAGTGCAAGAGTTCATGAAAAATGTTCAATAAAAAAAGAAAAGAAACTGATTAATGACACGCATGCAAAGCATCTTTTTTAACTTGGCTAATCGTTTTTTAAGTACATGAATTCAAAATATGTATCCATGGTCAATTTGCGTTTATTAGTTCTATTCCTGCCCTGCGATAGACTGGCAACATGTCCATTTTTACATTTACATTTTAGTCATATGGCAGACGCTTTAAATCCAAAGCGATGTACAAATGCATAGGTTCTTCCAGAAGTTAAAGCATCACATCCATAACTAGCAAAATAAACATGAAGGGCTGTTCTAAACAAAATGGCCATAAGTGCAATTTCTTTTTCTTTTTTTGGGGGGTTAGACAAGAGGGATATCGGAGAGGGGGGGGGGGGGGGGGGGGATGGGGGATGGGGGTTCAGGAGGTAGGACTAAGGTACAGTTTAAAAAGGTGTGTTTTTAGCCTGCGTCAAAATAGGGAGGGATTCTGCTGTCCTGACAGTGGTAAGTGCGCACTGAGTGTATTTTAATCACATTAGTCCTATTATGCATTTTGTAAACTACATGCTTCAGTATTACTCATTCATTCAAGTTTATGGCACAGACAGTCTCTCTGCTACAATGCTCCAGAGTTCAGTATACAGCATTGTAGCAGAGAGACTGTGGCCAGAGCAGGATAACTATTACAATTTAATATGTCCCCCATTTTACTGTGATCTAATCTTTGACAGAACCATTGTTGGTGAGACGGGTGGGTGGGGGTTGGACCCGAAATGCACGACTCATGAACAATAATAGGATAAAGTCCCGTCAGGGCTTTATTCGGGACGAATCCCAGGAGCGTAGTCAAAACAAGCAAAGTCCATACACGTAGATCCAGCCAAACAAACAATAAACAAACAAAAAGCACGGTGCCGGGGGAAGAGGCAAACTCATAGTCGGTAGACGTGCAGGGAGGTCCGGTAGCAGGAGAGCGGTCAGCGGGGCAGAAGTACAGGCGGACGGCAGGCAGGGTCGTAGTCGTGGGCGATGCGAAAGTCGAAACGATAAAACAAACAGCGAGGCAAAGGTACAAAAAGCGGTAGGCGAGGACGTGGTCAAAAACTGGTCGGTGGTCGGTGGTCGGTGGTCGGTGGTCGGTGGTCGGTGGTCGGTGGTCGGTGGTCGGTGGTCGGTGGTCGTCTATGACCGTAATGCTCAAGAGTTGCTCGGACGTACAAGAGGCACACAATTTCGCAACGCACAGAAGCGCGACTGGGCTATAAATGCAGGTGTAGACAGGTGTAGTTAGTTACGAGAGCAGCAAGGAAATGGAAAACAGGTACGATGGATGACAAGTTTAACAAGGTAATTAGTCATCGTTAGTAATAAACCTATCCTGCCCTAGCATTAGTAAATTAGAAAATGACATGCACGAGAAACGTAAGGTAACATGAACACATGATTAGTTTGTTAGTTCTACCCAATCCTGATCTAGCGTCTGCGTACAAATAAACATAAATCCAAACATAACACTAAACGAACTAAGACGATAACCACTCAACATAACAAGGTAAAATAATCGTAACGAAACATAACTAGACTTGACGAGAAAATCAATGGTAACAAGAAACTAAACAACATGACGAACCTAGACTAACATAATACATGATAAGACAATACGTGACTAAGACAAAATGAATAAACATAAAACATGGCAAGACAGACCTGAAACGTGACAGTTGGTGCATTCAGCCAATTAGTTCATTTAGCCAGGGTAATTGGTGGAAACAAAAACCTGCATACACCCTGGCCCTCAATGACCGGAATTGCCACCCCTCTATTATACTGTAAACTAAATTGTTATTCACTGGTAATACTATTATTTTTCATTATATATGTCTATAGGAAATTTGTCATTGGAATTGAAATTTGTTCACGCTACTGGGAGATTGTGTTGGGAATGCTCTGTGGTTTTCTAAATCGCCGAGGAAAAATCTGATCGTTCCAATCTGTCCAGCAGAGGGCGATAGTTCCTTTTCAAGTTAGGAAAATTATGGTGTCTTTTTTGGTCCAGGAAGAAAAAGCAGAGTCAAATATTTGTAATGGGGTGACTGGCTGTGTTGGATGCTCTGAAATAGGAATCCTCAGGTTCCACACGTTGCTGAACATCCAGGCCTCTTCCTTTGGGCTTGTGGACAAAATTCCTGTTGGGACGCAGTCTTTCGTCACGTTGCTGCCCCCTACTGAACAGACAGGGAACATTCACGCAAAGGTTTCAAGATCAGTGGGGCTCTAATACGAGCACGCTTGAGCACAACTAGAAAAGGTGCAATAAAAACAGGAATAGGAATATTTGTAAATATATGGGACTAAAAAGAAATGCAAGTTCCACACGTCGTCGCACATGCATCCCATAACATTTTGGGTCTTGATATTTCATATTCAGTGAAACATATTTCTTATATAAACCAACTGTAAATCCAGCATAACGTACCTGTGTTTTCTGCCCGGCAACTGAGCTGTAAATCACATCACTATCTGCTGCAGAACGGTGAGACGAGTGTGTGGTCTGTACAGAACAGGACATGCACACACAATATTTCAGTATTTCAATAACATTACAGAGAGTTACGCAAACATTTCCCATTACATATTCTCTGGGTGAACTGCAGTGCGATTAGCTGGAGGTTAATCCTCAATACCACAAAAATGCATTAAAATTCAAACAGCGAATCGTTAACAGATTTGGATAGCAGTTCCTGAGTTCTGTGAAGGTTTAGACTGCAGCTACAAAACACTGCAATTGATCCTGTGTTTTGTGTGTGTAAAATAAAGATGCAAATTGTGGTTAAACAACTCAAAAGGGGAATATATATTAATATATATATATATATTAATATAATTAATATATAATATATTAATATTAATATATATTAATATGTTCTCATTTCACTTTAAATTCTGATATTTACTGGCTGTGTAGCTGACTCTGAGATATGATGAACAATCTCACCTGTAGATATCTCAGGATGACTGAGCTGTACAGGACCTCATCTGCAGGGTTTTCAGACGGCTGGGACAGTAAAGGGGAACATGTTTCTGTTACTGAGCACGGTTAGGGGGTCGGCTCAATTTAATTCAGTCAGTTCAGTCAATTCAAGTTCATTATGTGAAAAATGCCCCATTGAGGATTATCCCCTGAATCGATACATAAACCATTTAATTAAAACAAATGTTTAATGAATGAATTTAATGTCATTTCATTGCCTGACTGAACAAAAAGTGGAACTGACCCCAACCCTGTCCATGCTACCAGAGCAGAGGAGAACACACTAAATAAACTCACAAGTAAACATTCTGGACCATTTTCCCTCAAAATGAATGCTTGTTTTCAAAGCTGTTGAGAGCAGGATAATTTTTCAGCATTTAGCGCCTGTGAGTTCATCTCCACTATCACAGCCCATTGCTGCTCAGTGACTTCCTGTTTTGAGTTTAAATTATGTCACATGACAATCATTTACAGACGCTCTTTTCCAGAGTGGTGAACAGTGGAGAATATCAGTTACTCTCAGGAATACAGAAAAGTGGTATCACCACAGAGGCACAAAGGCGCATTTATCATCTCTTATAATCAAGTGTAATATTTGCCAATCAACTTATTTGTGTTGTAACAAAATAAAGTATGATTTCTAAGAAATACAGGATCTCTAAAGATGTAGGATGAGATGAGACTGAATAATAACAGAACGATTCTCTGCAAAGGCACTTTACAAATGTGTGAGAAATCCAGCCACTACTCAACCTGTGACTGTTGTGGACTTATTCTGTGTGATGATGACTGTGTGTTGGTGAACACTGTGCTGTAGGTCACTTCATCTTCAGAGTCTGCAGTCTGCCAGGGGAGAGACACAACATTGAACTCATAACAGCTGGTCTATCCATACAGACTTCTACCTTTCATATTGTACAGTAGGGCCGTTCAACTGGTGGACCAGAGACAAGCAAGTGAGCCCATTAACAAGTAACAGTGAAACAACGTCAAGCTACAGAGAGATAAAAAAAGAAATGTACCCAAATTGCTTTGAACAAAGATTGAAGCTAGTCCTATAGTAAACTCAATCTTGTCCAGACGAAGCTTAGTCTGAGTCTGTTAAACTGTTACTTAGTGTCTATAGACTTGCAGGTGCTGGTACTGAACATTTCCAACCAGAAACTGAGTGTGGGTGAATATATTCAACTTGAGATTTTTCTGAATGTAGTTTTGTTTGATAAGTGCAGCATTTCTGTATGTATGAATAAAGAACTATCACACTTTACTGTAGCAGTCATTTCTTCTCCACGCCCACACCCCCACAATCTCTGGATGTCCATCTCCATTCTGCAGTTCTGTGTTTTGCGGATCAGCTCAAATTTTGATTGAAGTTTAATTGGCATTGATTGACATTGACTGACATTGACTGACATTTGACCGACACTGACTGATACTGACTGACACTGATTGACAATGACCACACTCACTGACACTGACTGACATTGAACACATTGACTGACACTCACTGACATTGACCTTCAGCCTTCTCGGCAGAGTGCAGAGTGTAAAATGGCTGTACCGTCAGCTCGTTGGTCCGGTCCTCTCTTGCTCCTGTGTGAGGCTGGACTCCCTCTGTAAGGAGACACAGGATGAGCTGTGATAAGAGAGTGTGATCATGACAGAGCTGAGAGCCCCCCTATGAGACCCCTACTGCCTGTGAAACTCCTGTGCTCAGTGTACTGCACTTCACTAATGCTGTGCTGACTGCTCCTACATACAGCACCCACACTATTCTTTCACACTCCGCGTACTTCATGCGGATACTCACTGTGTCTCTTACACAGCTTCCAGGTAACCGTGGCAACAGCTGCCACCAGCAACAGCATCCCTAGTGCCATCAGGATGATTTTGAGATCTGAAAGACTGAACAGCAGCAACAGGGTGTGTGAAATTTTCTGCCCATTTGAAATGCTCAAATGACACAGGAGTTTCTCTCAGTACTGCAGCCTTCTCCATCAGTTCAGAAGAGCGCAGACAAGCACAAATATGCACAGAGAGAACTGCTGGACTCCAGAAACAGGGAGTGGAGAAAAAGGAAATGGAAGCACTCGGGGTCACGTGGGACACCAAGTACATGCAGCGTGTACCATATCCCAGCATGCACTGGGCCATGTGCTGCTGATAAGTGCTGGAGAGGCCTGGTTATCTGGACTTTAGTGAGCACGTCTGCAGGAGGAGGCCTCACTGACTTTGAGACAGGGCGGATTTTGAGACACATTTGTCAGGAAAAGTACCAATTTAAATATAAAGACTTTACTATGTTACTAATGTTAATCCTTTTGTTTTCATACTGAACTTCTTGATTTAAAAAGAAACAGATTTGAATATTTTACTGGCTCTTCCATCACAAATACCACACCTTTTATTGTAATTGTTTGTTGCTGGAACAGGTGAGATAGTTGTTGAGACTGTTGAATACTTTGAGGTTGAAGGCTTGGAGGATGTTGCTGCTGTGGTTGCTGCGGTAACCAGAAGAGATGTGCTTAGTGCTGCAGATGCTGAAGAATGGGTTGCTATGAAGAGTGGAGGAAAAAATAATAAAAAGTTAAGCATATTTTATGAATATTTTATGGTGTTATGTATAGTGTTATTGTATCTATGTGTGTGTGTGCCTGTGTGAATGCAAATGTTTGTGCTTGTGTGTGTATGTGTGTGTGTGCGAATGGGGGCATGAGTACGTGTTCATGTGAAAGAACAGAACTCAGCACTGGTGTGCACCTGGCAGTCGGTGAGAGAGCACTAGCTAGCACCAAAGGGTTTCACAACATGACATTTAGAACACTCTGTTTCTCTCAACCCTCACTGACAGAAAGTGACAGAAAAGATCATTGAAAATTCGAGGATAGAATGCATTCTTATACAGGCTCGTTTTGAGTTCCTTACGTGTGGTGACTGTGGTAGTTGTAGTTTTCTGAGTGACAGTGAGGTGAACAGGGATCTGTAGTTCTCCAGCAGCACACCAATACCAGCCTGTGTCCTCCATGTTCAGCTCCCTCACCATCACAGTGAAGACCTTTTTAGAGTGGTCTTCTTTCATCTCTGATCTTCCAGATTTACCAGAATTCTCTTCCAGACAGGAGCCCTTTATCCTGTACCACTTCTTCATGCTGCTCGGTTCATTATAGTGACACGGCACACTGACATGGCCCCCTTCCACACCGGCCACCTCCTGCTGCTCAACCCAGAGTCCAGGAATGTCTGAACACCACAGAATAAACACAAAAATATACAACATTCATTTATACACAAACTGTACAAGTCACTTGAAGATCAAAGCAAATAACTGTCATATTGGTACTGACTTGGATACAGATTGGGAGTGGTGTTGCAAAATAATGCAATTAAAGCACCAATCTGCTGGAGGTCCAAATACACCAATAGTTCTGCAGTGAAGTAATGACATGCCTGGACTTTTACATATTCTGGAAGAATTCAATACTGCTAGCATAAGAGGTAAAATCACTAATTTACCCACAATGCAGCAGTCTGCAGTAGAAAGTTCTGTGCAGCTTATGATTGCATAACACTGGAATAGTGAAGATGCCGTTATTAAGAGGAAGCAGGTCTCTCTGAGTGCAGTGTGTGCTGCAGCCATCTTACCTGCAGTGACTGACAGGTACAGACGTGCTCCCTTATCAAAAGCGCCCTGGATCTCTACAGCACACCAGTAATATCCAGAGTCCCAGGTTGTCAGCATTGTCATGGAAACAGTGAAGACATGATGGGTGGGGTCATCAGTGATTGATGTTTTACCAGAACGTTTAGGAGAGTCAGTGCGTACTACAGTTTTACAAAAATTCCAGTTTGACCCATGACACCAGCTTTTCACGTGATAGTCATATTCTCTATCATAGACACATGGGATGGTGACAGATTTTCCACGCTGTACAGCTACTTCACTCACTGTGTACACACCGTCAGCATCTGCAGAGAGAAACACACATCATCAGTGTGGGTGTATTTTACAGAGCACAATGTGGTGCAGTCTGTAGGGCAGCTGACTCTCAGGCTAAGTGTCAAACCTCCTGTGTGTTTAGGGTTCAATCTTCTGCACCCAACCATTTTGATCTCTTCCCTTCTTCTCTCTCCAGTTTGAATAAACGCTAAATGTCTGAATTCATATAGCACCTTCATTCACCCATTTTCACCCACTCACCCACTCATACACACACTCACACACCAACGGCGATTGGCTGCCATTCAAGGTACCAAGGGGGTTTGTCTTGCTCAGACACTTTGCTCTAACTGCCTGAGCCAATGCCGCCACAATAATATACACAGGGAAAAATCACTAATACTCTAATTCATTCTAATACACCATAACAAAAGACATAACCAACACACTGCATCGAGGTAAAATATGGTCTAACACACCAATGCATCTTATGATGTCTTTGTATGAAATTAAAGTGTTTGATTGGCAAAACCAAGGCATTAAAAATGTTTCTCTATTTCCTGAGATCATGGACTTTTACAAACGCATTATACAATGAAAACAATGATGTTTCAGAAGAACATGCTCTCTGGATGGCAGTACCATCACAGGTGGAGACTTAAAAGCAACAATTTGTGAGGGGGAGCTCCAGAAAATACTGTGTACCAATGAGCACACAAAGATGTGCATTTCGTCCACTCTTTCAGTTCTCTTTATTTTAGCAGAGCTACAAACAGCATTATTTCCTGAGGTTAATACCCTCTGCTCACCACAGTGACAAACATTGTACTGTGGGAACATTTTAACGTTGGGTTGAAGCCATTTCTGTGGAAACATTCACACTTACAGAACAAAATAATATCAACTTCTCTTTTTAAAGATATTCTTTAGGCCTTTTTCAGCTTTATTGGACAGTATATAGACAGGAAGAATGGGGACGAGAGAGAGGGAAAGACAAGCGACAAATTGTCAGACGGTCAGATTCAAACCGTTGACGTCGCGGCTCACAATGAGCATGCGGTCAGTGCTCTGCAGGCTGCGCCACCGAGACACCCCAACTTCTCTTTTAAGTAAAACTCAGAGCCATTCTAATCATGCACTATGTGAAGTGTGAAAAAGTCATATTGCAACTCCTTCCACTTCTTGGGTTCAACATCACACACAAAGCTATGTTCACGCTTTAATTGTGTTCAGACATTTGTATTTGTACTTGTCAGCTCTGAACGCTTGTGTTGTCTTACGGGTCAAAAATAGCAGGTTTAATAGCAGACAAAAAAACCCCATTATGATCTTTTTTCAACTTGAAATTTGATGACAAAGTTTGTGATGAGTGACAGGTTTTTTCTTCATGCAAAATAGAATTCAGTTCATTAAAAGTCAATTAAGCTGCTTTAAAGGTTCAAGGGTTTTGTGAAGGCATTTTTGACCCTTAGGCCAAGGGGAGTATACACAATGTGAAGACTACACAAGGGTTAAAGCAGAGCTGTGCTCACAGGATATAAAAAAAGAAAATATATATATATATATATATCCTGTGAACAGCAGTTCTGCAGAAAGAAATGCCTTGTTAATCAGAGAGGTCTGAGGAGAAAGGCCTGACTGGTCAGTACTGACAGGGAGGTGACAGTGATGTAAATAAGCTCACTACATACTTAGAATCTATGCACTTCAACCCTTTTTTTTTTTTTTTCTAGACACTGTGGTGCGTGAAAATCGCAGGAGATAAGCAGTTTCTGAGATATTCTATCCACCCTGTCTGGCGCTAACAACCATTCTCCGGTCAAAATGACTTTTCTTCACATTTCTTCCTCATTCTGACATTTTGTTTGAAAAACAGCCGAACATCTACAACAGTTGCATTTAGTAGCTGCCACATGATTGGCTGATTAAATATTTGCACTAACAAGCTGGTGTACAGGTCTACCTAACAAAGTGCTCACTGAGTGTATTGTAGTCACATTAGTCCTATTATGTATTATGTAAACTACATACTTCAGTATTACTCATTCATTCAAGTTCATGGCACAGACAGTCTCTCTGCTACAATGCTAGTGTTCAGTATACAGTGTGAGAAACAAGTCCTACCTGGCAGCACAGTGAGGAAGAGGATGGAGAGGAAGAGTATCAGAGTGAGAGCCATATGTTCCTGACGGGTGTGTGTGTCTGTTAGAGACTCCAGCTCCCTTTAGCGTGAGTCTCACTTCCTGTTCATCTCAGTCCCCACCTCTTTGGTCCCTCGTACTCTGTCGTCTGTGCTCTCTCAGTGGCCAGAGCAGGATAACTATTATTATCATTTAATATTTTTTATGTATTCCAGAGGTGGGCAAAGAGCGCCATATCCATTTCTGGATTTCATACCAACTTCTGGCCTTAATTACATAATTAGCCTTTTACGACATCTGACATTTTAGCTGCAGTACATTTCTTGATGACTGGTCTTGTGTCCCCCATTTTACTGTCATCAAATCTTTGAGAGAACCATTGTTGGTGCATTCAGCCAATTAGTTCATTTAGCCAGGGTAACTGGTGGAAACAAAAACCTGCATACACCTTGGCCGTCAAGGACCGGAATTGCCCACCCCTCTATTATACTGTAAACTGAAATGATTCATACAGTTAGATCATTAAATTGTTCTTCAGTGGTAATATTATTGTTCATTTTTAATTACATATATTTGAATATATTAGAAAATTACCTTTATACTTTAGGTCATTTGTAATTGTAATTGTCATTTGTTAGCGCTCCTGGGAAATTGTGTTTCGAATGCTCTGGGGTTTTTAAATCGCCGAGGAAAAATGTGATCGTTCTAATCTGTCCAGCAGAGGGTGATAGTTCCTTTTTTAGTTAGCAAAATTGTGGTGTCTTTTTTTGTCCAGTAATAAAATATTTGTCAAATATTTGTAATGGGGTGACTGGCTGTTTTTGATGCTCTGAAATAGGAATCCTCAGGTTCCACACGTTGCTGAACATCCAGGCCTCTTCCTTTCGGCTTGTGGTCAAAATTCCTGTTGGGACGACACTCTTTCGTCACGTTGCTGCCCCCTACTGAACAGACAGGGAACATTCACGCAAAGGTATCAGGATAATTGGGGTTCCAATACGAGCACGCTTGAGCACAACTCGAAAAGGTTAAACGAAAAACAGGAATAGGAATGTTTATCAATATAAGAGGGATTAAAAAATAAATGCAAGTTCCACAAGTCGCAGCACATGGCTTTAATACGTATCCCATAACATTTTGGGTGCTGATATTTCATGATCAATGAAACATATTTCTTATATAAATCAACAGTAATTCCACCAAAACGTACCTGTGTTTTCTGCCCGACAACTGAGCTGTAAATCACATCACCGGCTCTATCTGCTGCAGAACGGTGAGACGAGTGTGTGGTCTGCACACACAATATTTTAGTAACTCAAAAAATGACATGACAGGGAGTTACGCAAACATTTCCCATTACATATTCTCTGGGTCAACTGCAGTGCGATTAGCTGGAGGTTAATCTTCAAAACGAAAAAAAATTCATTAAATCTCGAACAGTTAATCGTTAATAGATTTGGATAGCAGTTCCTGAGTTCTGTGAAGGTTTAGACTGCAGCTACAAAACACACTGGAATTGATCCTGTGTTTTGTGTGTGTAAAATAAAGATGCAAATTGTGGTTAAACAACTCAAAAGGGGAATATATATATAAATATGTTCTCATTTCACAGTGTGGCACGTTAAATTCTGATATTTACTGGCTGTCTAGCTGACTCTGAGATATGATGAACAATCTCACCTGTAGATTTTTCAGGATAACTGAGCTGTACAGGACCTCATCTGCAGGGTTTTCAGATGGCTGGGACAGTAAAGGGGAACATGTTTCTGTTACTGAGCACGGTTAGGGGGTCGGCTCAATTTAATTCAGTCAATTCAAGTACATAATGTGAAAAATGCCCCATTGAGGATTATTCCATGAATCGATACATAAACCATTTAATCCCAAAAATTTTTTAATGAATTAATTTAATGTCATTTCATTGCCTGACTGAACAGAAAGTGGAACTGACCCCAACCCTGTCCATGCTACCAGAGCAGAGGAGAACACACTAAATTAACTCACTAGTAAACATTCTGGACCATTTTCCCTCAAAATGAATGCTTGCTTTCAGAGCAGGACAATTTTTCAGCATTTAGCGCCTGTGAGTTCCTCTCCACTATCATAGCCCATTGCTGCTCAGTGACCTGTTTTGAGTTTACATTACGTCACATGACAATCATTTACAGACGCTGTTTTCCAGAGTGGCGAATCGTGGAGAATATCAGTTACTCTCAGGAATACAGAAAAGTGGTATCACCACATACGCACAAAGGCGCATTTATCATCTCTTATAATCAAGTGTAATATTTGCCAATCAACCTACTTGTATTGTAACAAAATAAAGTATGATTTCTAAGAAATACAGGATCTCTAAGAGGATGGGATGAGACTGAATATTAACAATACGATTCTCAGCAAAAGCCCTTTATAAATGTGTGAGAAATCCCAGAGTGCTGCTGCTGGACATCTCCAACCAGAAACAGAGTGTGGCTGAAAGTATTCAACTTTCTGAATGTAGTTTAGTTTGATAAGTGCAGGGCTTCTGTATATATTGTAGCAAGCCGCTGGTTGAGAGAGAGAGAGAGAGAGAGAGAGAGAGAGAGAGAGAGAGAGAGAGAGAGAGAGAGAGAGAGAGAGAGAGAGAGAGAGAGAGAGAGAGAGAGAGAGAGAGAGAGAGAGAGAGAGAGAGAGAGAGAGAGAGAGAGAGAGAGAGAGAGAGAGAGAGAGAGAGAGAGAGAGAGAGAAAAATTGGGCCACCACAATAGGAATAAAGAACTATCACACTTTACTGTTGCAGTCATTTCTTCTACACGCCCACACCCCCACAATCACTGTATGTCCTTCTCCATTCTGCAGTTCTGTGTTTTGCGGATCAGCTCAAATTTTGATTGACGTTTGATTGATATTGACTGATACTGACTGAAATTGACTGACACTGACTGTCAATGACTGACATTGACTGACACTGATTGACATTGACCACACTGACTGACACTCACTGACATTGACCCTCAGCCTTCTCGGCAGAGTGCAGAGTGTAAAAAGCCAAATTAGCCTATCAACATTACTAATAGGAGTAAATGAGCATTCATTAAAATGTTTTACCATACGTGACTACTACATGTGACTGCAGTGGGGTATTTCTGATTATTTGGCTCTTTAACTTTGCGTTTCCATCGCAATAATACCATGTTTTGTTTCGCCTTTCTGCAGTATTAACTCAATTATTTCTTCCTACGGCCCATCACCGTTCATATACCTGCATAGCAGCGCTGTCTGCTCAATATAGCAATTGAGTATGTTGGAGCTGAAATGATGTCCTAAATTTTCTGATTGACGATGTTTGTTGAAAATTCCATGGCATATCGAGAGGTATATCTTTAATTTTCGAACTGTCTTTTGTTTTGAAGTCTGAGAAAAGGCGCGAAGCGGAGTGCCTTTACACCACCTAGCTGTGCCAATATCCACGATTGGTATATTGATATCGATATTGGTTCCACAGGTTCGAGTTCCATAACGCTTTTATACAACGGTTACCACATTTATCTTTCAAAATTTCACAAAAGAAAGACAAGACAAACTTTATTGTATTTTTAATGGAACTATGTTTTATGGTAAAAATGTATTATTCTGCTCAACAGTAGTTAATTGGTTGCTAAACAACGGTATTGTGAACTGGCTGGCAATAATGTATCCCCACTCCACTAACGAGGCAACGGTACTAACGTTAGTAGGAATAATATATACCCACTGCACTAACCTTAGCTAAGCAACGCTATTGCAATAAGGTATCCCCACTGCAATAACGTTAGCTGGCGAGCTAGTTTACGTTACATCAGACGACACTGACACACAATTGATGAGTTTTTGTTGTGGACGTTTATCGGGACACTGCCGGATAACGTGTTTCATCGTCATCGGCATTCGGCAGACGCTCTTATCCGGAGCGACGTACAGTTCATTGGACTTCATTGGAGCAGGAGACAATCCGCCCCTGGAGCAATGCAGGGTTAAGAGCCTTGCTCAAGGGCCCAACGGCTGTGCGGATCTTATTGTGGCTACACCGGGATTAGAACCACCGATCTTGCGTGTCCCAGTCATTTACCTCAGCCACTACGCTACAGGCCGCCCTCAGTTTATTTATTGGTTCCTGCTCTTTTCAAAATCATAGGACACTCACTAATGTTTACTTTACTTTGGTATTGTACTAGAGGCGTGATGATGATAATGTTTACAAAGTAGATAACCGTAATCTACAAACACTGAGTAATTTTAAACTTTCCATTTAGCAGTGCGTAGGCTATATCGTGGATATTGGCACGGCTGGAACGCAAACTGACCAATAGAGACAATGGACCTATCCGTTGCATATTTCCTGAGCTGCCACAGAACTAGCAGCAGCAGTGGAGTTTGGAGGAGGAGGCCTCACTGACTTTGAGACGGGGGATTTTGAGACAGGGGGGATTTTGAGACACATTTGTCAGGAAAAGTACCAACTAAAAAAAAAAACTAGACTACTATGTTACTAATGTTAATGCTTTTGTTTTTATACTGAACTTCTTGATTTAAAAAGAAACAGATTTGAATATTTTACTGGCTCTTCCATGAATACTACACCTTTTATTGTAATTGGTTGTTGCTGGAACAGGTGAGAGAGGTGTTGAGACTGTTGAATGATTTGAGGTTGAAGGCTTGGTGGATGTTGCTGCTGTGGTTGCTGAGGTAACCAGAAGAGACGTGCTTAGTGCTGCAGATGCTGAAGAATGGGGTGCTATGAAGAGTGGAGGAAAAAATGATGTTAATTAATAAAGTTAATAATTATTTTATGAATATTTTATGGGGTTATGTACAGTGTTATTGTATCTATGTGTGTGTGTGTGTGTGTGTGTGTGTCTGTGCCTGTGTGAATGCAAATGTTTGTGCTTGTGTGTGTTTGTGTGTATGTGTGTGTGTGTGTGTGTGTGTGTGTGTGTGTGTGTGTGTGTGTGTGTGTGTGTGTGTGTGTGTGCGAATGGGTGCATGAGAGTTGTGACACTGTTCATGTGAAAGAACAGAACTCAGCACTGGTGTGCACCTGGCAGTGTGCGAGAGAGCACTAGCTAGCACCAAAGGGTTTCACAACATGACATTTAGAACACTCTGTTTCTCTCAACCCTCACTGCCAGAAAGTAACAAAGTAAAGTAAAGATCATTGAAAATCTGAGGATAGAATGCATTCTTATACAGGCTCGTTTTGAGTTCCTTACGTGTGGTGACTGTGGTAGTTGTAGTTTTCTGAGTGACAGTGAGGTGAACAGGGATCTGTAGTTCTCCAGCAGCACACCAATACCAGCCTGTGTCCTCCATGTTCAGCTCCCTCACCGTCACAGTGAAGACCTTTTTAGAGTGGTCATCTTTCATCTCTGATCTTCCAGATTCACCAGAATTCACTTCCACACAGGAGCCCCCTATCCTGCACCACTTCTTCATGCTTCTTGATTTACTACAGTGACATGGCACACTGACATGGCCCCCTTCCACACCGGCCACCTCCTGCTGCTTAACCCAGAGTCCAGGAATGTCTGAACACCACAGAATAAACACAAAAATATACAACATTCTTTGATACACAAACCCTACAAGTCACTTGTAGACCAAAGTAAATAACTGTCGTATTGATACTGTCTTGCATACAGACTGGGAGTGGTGTAGCAAAATAATACAATTATTATGCTGGAGTCCAAATACACCAATAGTTTTGCAGTAAAACAATGACTTGCCTGGACTTTTACTTGTGGAAGAATTCAATACTGCTAGCATAAGGGGTAGGATCACTCATTTACCCACAATGCAGCAGTCTGCAGTAGAAAGTTCTGTGCAGCGTATGATTGGATAACACTGGAATAATGAAAATGCCGTTATTAAGAGGAAGCAGGTCTCACTGAATGCAGTGTGTGCTGCAGCCATCTTACCTGCAGTGACTGACAGGTGCAGACGTGCTCCTTATCTCCAGCGCCCTGGATCTCTACAGCACACCAGTAATATCCAGAGTCCATCATCTGAAGCTTTCTCATGGTAACAGTGAACACATGATGGGTGGGGTCATCAGTGATTGATGTTTTACATTTAACATTTGGAGAGTCAGTGTGTACTATATTATGGCAATTTCGCAATAAGTACCCCTGACACCAGTATTTCACATGATTTTCATATTCTCTATCATAGAGACATGGGAAGGTGACAGATCTTCCTCTGTGTACAACTACTTCACTCACTGTGTACACACCATCAGCATCTGCAGAGAGAAACACACACATCATCAGTGTGGGTGTATTTTACAGAGCACAGTGTGGTGCAGTCTGTAAGGCAGCTGACTCTCAGGCTAAGTGTGAACCCTCCTGTGTGTTTGGGGGTTCAATCCTCTGCACCCAACCATCTCGATTTGTTCCCCTCTTCTCTCTCCTGTTTGAATAAATGCTAAATGTCTGCATTTATATAGCACCTTTATCCAAAGCGCTGTAACACTGATGCTTCTCATTCACCCATTCATACACACATTCACACACACACCAACGGCGATTGGCTGCCACACAAAAAACAGCTGGTAAGGAGCATTTAGGGGTTGCTTGTCTTGCTCAGGAACACCTTGATACCGCCAGGGTGGAATGGAAACTGCAACCCTCCGTCTGCCAGACGACTGCTCTTTCCACCTGAGCCAATGTCACCACAATAAAGTGCACAGGGGAACATCACTAATACTCTAATTCATTTTAATGCACCGTAAGAAAAGGTGATTCCGACACACTGCATCTAGATAAAATATGGTCTACCACACCAATGCATTATAATAAAGGTATCATTGGACTTTAATGATGATTGGAGTTTATAATGTTCTTGAGTGGAATTAAAGTGTTTTATTGTGAAAACCAAGGTATTCCAGGAGAATACAATACAATAGTTCTTTTACACAAGACAAATCTTTCACTGGAGTTAATTTTGAAATGTTTCTTGGATACCTCCTTAAAAGCAAAAGTGTGTG
Organism: Conger conger; assembly: GCF_963514075.1. NCBI lineage: Eukaryota > Metazoa > Chordata > Actinopteri > Anguilliformes > Congridae > Conger > Conger conger. The sequence continues at coordinate 71,698,732 of NC_083763.1, read as the reverse complement.
AGGGGTTAACTCCAGAAAATACTGTGTACATATGAGCACACACACAGAATTGTCTCTTTCAGTTTTTATTTTAGCAGAGCTACAAACAGCATTATTTCCTGTGGTTAATCCCCTCAGGACATTGTACTGGGGGTACATTTTAATGTGGGGTTGAAGCCATTTCTGTGAAAGCATTCACACTTACAGAACAAGATCATATCTACTTCTCTTTTTAAGTAAAACTCAGAGCTATAATTTAATGTAATGTCCTCCCTTGTCCAATTGCAAAATGCACAAACTTAAATACATTTTTTTTATCTGTTTAACAAAAAAGGTGAGAAATTAAGGCGTATGAAGTGCAAGCGTTCATGAAAATGTTCAAGAAAAAAAGAAAAGAAACTGATTAATGACACACATGGAAAGCATCTTTTTTAACTTGACTTATCTTTTTTTAAAGTGCATGAATTCAGTCTGGAGCCATAGTCTATTTTTATTTGCGTTTTTAAATGTGTTCTAATCTGTCCAGCAGAGGGCGATAGTTCCTTTTCAAGTTAGGAAAATGTGGTGTCTTTTTTTGTCCAGTAGAGAAAAAAGAGTCAAATATTTGTAATGGGGTGACTGGCTGTATTTGATGCTCTGAAATAGGAATCCTCAGGTTCCACACGTTGCTGAACATCCAGGCCTCTTCCTTCGGGCTTGTGGACAAAATTCCTGTTGGGAAGTAGTCTGCCGTCACGTTGCTGCCCCCTACTGAACAGACAGGGAACATTCACGCAACGGTATCAAGATCAGTGGGGCTCTAATTCGAGCACGCTTGAGCACAACTAAAAAAGGTGCAATAAAAACAGGAATAGGAATGTTTGTAAATATATGAGGGACTAAAAAGAAATGCAAGTTCCACACGTCGTCGCACATGCATCCCATAACATTTTGGGTCTTGATATTTCATGATCAGTGAAACATATTTCTGATATAAACCAACTGTAAATCCAGCATAACGTACCTGTGTGTTCTGCCCGGCAACTGAGCTGTAAATCACATCACTATCTGCTGCAGAACGGCGAGACGAGTGTGTGGTCTGTACAGAACAGGACATGCACACACAATATTTCAGTAACTCAAAAAATAACATTACAGAGAGTTATGCAAACACTTCCCATTACATACTCTCTGGGTCAACTGCAGGGCGATTAGCTGGAGGTTAATCATCAATGCCACAAAAATGCATGAAAACTCAAACAGCTAATCGTTAACAGATTTGGATAGCAGTTCCTGAATTCTGTGAAGGTTTAGACTGCAGCTACAAAACACATTGCAATTGATCCTGTGTTTTGTGTGTCTAATGTACACATGCAAATTGATGCATGTGTACATTGCTTGTCTTGCTCAGGAACACCTTGATACACCCAGGGTGGAATGGAAACTGCAACCCTCCGTCTGCCAGACGACTGCTCTTTCCACCTGAGCCAATGTCACCACAATAAAGTGCACAGGGGAACATCACTAATACTCTAATTCATTTTAATGCACCGTAAGAAAAGGTGATTCCAACACACTGCATCTAGATAAAATATGGTCTACCACACCAATGCATTATAATAAAGGTATCATTGGACTTTAATGATGATTGGAGTTTATAATGTTCTTGAGTGGAATTAAAGTGTTTTATTGTGAAAACCAAGGCATTCCAGGAGAATACAATACAATAGTTCTTTTACATAAGACAAATCTTTCACTGGAGTTAATTTTGAAATGTTTCTTGGATACCTCCTTAAAAGCAAAAGTGTGTGAGGGGTTAACTCCAGAAAATACTGTGTACATATGAGCACACACACAGAATTGTCTCTTTCAGTTTTTATTTTAGCAGAGCTACAAACAGCATTATTTCCTGTGGTTAATCCCCTCAGGACATTGTACTGGGGGTACATTTTAATGTGGGGTTGAAGCCATTTCTGTGAAAGCATTCACACTTACAGAACAAGATCATATCTACTTCTCTTTTTAAGTAAAACTCAGAGCTATAATTTAATGTAATGTCCTCCCTTGTCCAATTGCAAAATGCACAAACTTAAATACATTTTTTTTATCTGTTTAACAAAAAAGGTGAGAAATTAAGGCGTATGAAGTGCAAGCGTTCATGAAAATGTTCAAGAAAAAAAGAAAAGAAACTGATTAATGACACACATGGAAAGCATCTTTTTTAACTTGACTTATCTTTTTTTAAAGTGCATGAATTCAGTCTGGAGCCATAGTCTATTTTTATTTGCGTTTTTAAATGTGTTCTAATCTGTCCAGCAGAGGGCGATAGTTCCTTTTCAAGTTAGGAAAATGTGGTGTCTTTTTTTGTCCAGTAGAGAAAAAAGAGTCAAATATTTGTAATGGGGTGACTGGCTGTATTTGATGCTCTGAAATAGGAATCCTCAGGTTCCACACGTTGCTGAACATCCAGGCCTCTTCCTTCGGGCTTGTGGACAAAATTCCTGTTGGGAAGTAGTCTGCCGTCACGTTGCTGCCCCCTACTGAACAGACAGGGAACATTCACGCAACGGTATCAAGATCAGTGGGGCTCTAATTCGAGCACGCTTGAGCACAACTAAAAAAGGTGCAATAAAAACAGGAATAGGAATGTTTGTAAATATATGAGGGACTAAAAAGAAATGCAAGTTCCACACGTCGTCGCACATGCATCCCATAACATTTTGGGTCTTGATATTTCATGATCAGTGAAACATATTTCTGATATAAACCAACTGTAAATCCAGCATAACGTACCTGTGTGTTCTGCCCGGCAACTGAGCTGTAAATCACATCACTATCTGCTGCAGAACGGCGAGACGAGTGTGTGGTCTGTACAGAACAGGACATGCACACACAATATTTCAGTAACTCAAAAAATAACATTACAGAGAGTTATGCAAACACTTCCCATTACATACTCTCTGGGTCAACTGCAGGGCGATTAGCTGGAGGTTAATCATCAATGCCACAAAAATGCATGAAAACTCAAACAGCTAATCGTTAACAGATTTGGATAGCAGTTCCTGAATTCTGTGAAGGTTTAGACTGCAGCTACAAAACACATTGCAATTGATCCTGTGTTTTGTGTGTCTAATGTACACATGCAAATTGTTGTTAAACAACTCAAAAGGAGAATATATATACATACATATAAATACGTTCACATTTCACTGTGTGCCACTTTAAATTCTGATATTTACTGGCTGTGTATCTGACTGAGATATGATGAACAATCTCACCTGTAGATTTTTCAGGACGACTGAGCTGTACAGAACTTCATCTGCAGGGTTTTCAGAAGGCTGGGACAGTAAAGGGGAACATGTTTCTGTTACTGACCATGGTGAGGGGGTTGGCTCAATTTAATTCAGTCAATTCAGTCAATTCAAGATCATAATGTGAAAAATGCCCCATTGAGGATTATCCCATGAATTCTTGTGTTTGATTTGCACTTTGTTGTACGTCGCTCTGGATAAGAGCTTCTGCTAAATGCAACATAATGTAATGTAATAAACCATTTAATCAAAAAAACTTTTAATGAATGAATTTAATGTCATTTAATTGCCTGACTAGTAAACATTCTGAACCATTTTCCCTCAAAATGAATGCTTGTTTTCAAAGCTGTTTTGAGAGCAGGATAATTTTTCAGCATTTAGCGCCTGTGAGTTCATCTCCACTATCACAGCCCATTGCTGCTCAGTGACTTCCTGTTTTGAGTTTACATTACATCACATGACAATCATTTACAGACGCTCTTTTCCAGAGTGGTGAACAGTGGAGAATATAAGTTACTCTCAGGAATACAGAAAAGTGGTATCACCACAGAGGCACAAAGGCGCATTTATAATCTCTTATAATCAAGTGTAATATTTGCCAATTTGTATTGTAACAAAATAAAGTATGATTTCTAAGAAATACAGGATCTCTAAAGATATGTAGGATGAGATGAGACTGAATATTAACAGTATGATTCTCTGCATAGGCACTTTACAAATGTGTGAGAAATCCAGCCACTACTCAACCTGTGACTGATGTGGACTTATTCTGTGTGATGACTGTGTGTTGGTGAACACTGTGCTGTAGGTCACTTCATCTTCAGAGTCTGCAGTCTGCCAGGGGAGAGACACAACGTTGAACTCATAACAGCTGGTCTATCCATACAGACTTCTACCTTTCATATTGTACAGTAGGGCCATTCAACTGCTGGACCAGAGGCAAGCAAGTGAGCCCATTAACAAGTAACAGTGAAACAACGTCAAGCTACAGAGAGATAAAAAAAGAAATGTACCAAAATTGTTTTGAACAAAGATCAAGGCTAGTCCTATAGTAAACTCAATCTTGTCCAGACGAAGCTTAGTCTGAGTCTGTTAAACTGTTACTTAGTGTCTATAGACTTGCAGGTGCTGGTACTGAACATCTCCAACCAGAAACTGAGTGTGGGTGAATATATTCAAGATTTTTCTGAATGTAGTTTTGTTTGATAAGTGCAGCATTTCTGTATGTATGAATAAAGAACTATCACACTTTACTGTAGCAGTTATTTCTTCTACTTCTTTCTTCTTCTTCTTCTACTCCCACACCCCCACAATCACTGTATGTCCTTCTCCATTCTGCAGTTTTGTGTTTTGCAGATCAGCTCAAATTTTGATTGAAGTTTAAATGGCATTGATTGACATTGACTGACATTTGACCGACACTGACTGATACTGACTGACACTGATTGACATTGACCACACTCACTGTCACTGACTGACATTGACCTTCAGCCTTCTTGGCAGAGTGCAGAGTGTAAAACGGCCGTACCGTCAGCTCGTTGCTCCGGTCCTCTCTTGCTCCTGTGTGAGGCTGGACTCCCTCTGTAAGGAGACACAGGATGAGCTGTGATAAGAGAGTGTGATCATGACAGAGCTGAGAGCCCCCTATGAGACCCCTACTGCCTGTCAAACTCCTGTGCTCAGTGTACTGTACTTCACTAATGCTGTGCTGACTGCTCCTACATACAGCACCCACACTATACTTTCACACTCAGCGTACTTCATGTGGATACTCACTGTGTCTCTTACACAGCTTCCAGGTAACCGTGGCAACAGCTGCCACCAGCAACAGCATCCCTAGTGCCATCAGGATGATCGTGAGATCTGAAGGACTGAACAGCAGCAACAGGGTGTGTGAAATTTTCTGCCCATTTGAAATGCTCAAATGACACAGGAGTCTCTCTCAGTACTGCAGCCTTCTCCATCAGTTCAGAAGAGCACAGACAAGCACAAACATGCACAGAGAGAACTGCTGGACTCCAGAAACAGGGAGTGGAGAAAAAGGAACTGGAAGCACTAGGGATCATGTGGTACACCAAGTACATGCAGCGTGTACCATATCCCAGCATGCACTGGGCCATGTGCTGCTGATAAGTGCTGGAGAGGCCTGGTTATCTGGACTTTAGTGAGCACGGCTGCAGGAGGAGGCCTCACTGACTTTGAGACAGGGGGGATTTTGAGACACATTTGTCAGGAAAAGTACCAACTTAAATATAAAGACTTTACTATGTTACTAATGTTAATCCTTTTGTTTTCATACTGAACTTCTTGATTTAAAAAGAAACAGATTTGAATATTTTACTGGCTCTTCCATCAGAAATACCACACTTTTTATTGTAATTGGTTGTTGCTGGAACAGGTGAGAAAGGTGTTGAGACTGTTGAATACTTTGAGGTTGAAGGCTTGGAGGATGTTGCTGCTGTGGTTGCTGTGGTAACCAGAAGAGATGTGCTTAGTGCTGCAGATGCTGAAGAATGGGGTGCTATGAAGAGTGGAGGAAAAATTAATAAAAAGTTAATCATATTTTATGAATATTTTATGGTGTTATGTATAGTGTTATTGTATCTATGTGTGTGTGTGTTTGTGTGTGTGTGTGTGTGTGTGTGCCTGTGTGAATGCAAATGTTTGTGCTTGTGTGTGTGTGTGTGTGCGAATGGGGGCATGAGTACGTGTTCATGTGAAAGAACAGAACTCAGCACTGGTGTGCACCTGGCAGTCGGTGAGAGAGCACTAGCTAGCACCAAAGGGTTTCACAACATGACATTTAGAACACTCTGTTTCTCTCAACCCTCACTGCCAGAAAGTAACAAAGTAAAGTAAAGATCATTGAAAATTTGATGATAGAATGCATTCTTATACAGGCTTGTTTTGAGTTCCTTACGTGTGGTGACTGTGGTAGTTGTAGTTTTCTGAGTGACAGTGAGGCGAACAGGGATCTGTAGTTCTCCAACAGCACACCAATGCCAGCCTGTGTCCTCCATGTTCAGCTCCCTCACCGTCACAGTGAAGACCTTTTTAGAGTGGTCATCTTTCATCTCTGATCTTCCAGATTCACCAGAATTCACTTCCACACAGGAGCCCCCTATCCTGCACCACTTCTTCATGCTTCTTGATTTACTATAGTGACATGGCACACTGACATGGCCCCCTTCCACACCGGCCACCTCCTGCTGCTCAACCCAGAGTCCAGGAGGCCCTGAACGCCACAGAATACAGACCAAAATGTTTTGAATTGCATCACTTAACCCTCTGAAACCAAAATAAACTAAAGTTAATTATTTTCATACTCCCATGGATACAGATTGGGAATGGGGTCGCAAAAAGTGCAATTAATGTTGGCAGCACACTCTAATTCTTTATGAAGAGTCAAAATGAATGGGATTGCAGAGTAACCAAGATATTTTTAAACTCACATGCCAGCACTTTAAAAAAATGATTTTCCAAAACTCAATGATAACTGCTTGGAAAATTCACTCATTCTGCAGTAGGAAGTGTGCAGCGTATGGTTGGATAACACTTGAATAGTGAAGAAGTCATTATTAAGAGCTTAGGAAGCAGGTCTCACTGAGTGCAGTGTGTGCTGCAGCCATATTACCTGCAGTGACTGACAGGTGTAGATATGCTCCCTTATCTCGAGCGCGCTGGATCTTTACAGCACACCAGTAATATCCAGAGTCCTTCATCTTAAGTTTTCTCATGGTAACAGTGAACACATGATGGGTGGGGTCATCAGTGATTGATGTTTCACCTTTAACTGTTGGAGAGTCAGTGCGTACTACAGTTTCACACTTATTCCTGTCTGAACCATGACACCAGTATTTCACATGATTTTCATATTCTCTATCATAGGGACATGGGATGGTGACAGATCTTCCACTCTGCACAGCTACTCTACTCACTGTGTACACACCGTCAGCATCTGCAGAGAGAAACACACATCATCAGTGTGGGTGTATTTTACAGAGCACAGTGTGGTGCAGCCTGTAGGGCAGCTGACTCTCAGGCTAAGTGTCAACCCTCCTGTGTGTTTAGGGTTCAATCTTCTGCACCCAACCATTTTGATCTCTTCCCTTCTTCTCTCTCCTGTTTGAATAAATGCTAAATGTCAGAATTTATATAGCACCTTCATTCACCCATTTCCACCCACTCACCCACTCATACACACACTCACACACCAACGGCGATTGGCTGCCATTCAAGGTACCAAGGGGGTTTGTCTAACCGCCTGAGCCAATGCCGCCACAATAATATACACAGGGAAAAATCACTAATACTCTAATTCATTCTAATACACCATAACAAAAGACATAACCAACACACTGCATCGAGGTAAAATATGGTCTAACACACCAATGCATTTTATGATGTCTTTGTATGAAATTAAAGTGTTTGATTGTCAAAACCAAGGCATTAAAAATGTTTCTCTATTTCCTGAGATCATGGACTTTTAAAAATGATACAAACGCATTATACAATGAAAACAATGATGTTTGAGAAGAACATGCTCTCTGGATGGCAGTACCATCACAGGTGGAGACTTAAAAGCAACAGTTTGTGAGGGGGAGCTGCAGAAAATACTGTGTACCAATGAGCACACAAAGATGTGCATTTCGTCCACTCTTTCAGTTCTCTTTATTTTAGCAGAGCTACAAACAGCATTATTTCCTGAGGTTAATACCCTCTGCTCACCACAGTGACAAACATTGTACTGTGGGAACATTTTAATGTTGGGTTGAAGCCATTTCTGTGGAAACATTCACACTTACAGAACAAAATAATATCAACTTCTCTTTTTAAAGATATTCTTTAGGCCTTTTTCAGCTTTATTGGACAGTATATAGACAGGAAGAATGGGGGCGAGAGAGAGGGAAAGACAAGCGACAAATTGCCAGACGGTCAGATTCAAACCGTTGACGTCGCGGCTCACAATGAGCATGCGGTCAGTGCTCTGCAGGCTGCGCTACCGAGACACCCCAATTTCTCTTTTAAGTAAAACTCAGAGCCATTCTAATCATGCACTATGTGAAGTGTGAAAAAGTCATATTGCAACTCCTTCCGCTTCTTGGGTTCAACATCACACACAAAGCTATGTTCACGCTTTAATTGTGTTCAGACATTTGTATTTGTTCTTGTCAGCTCTGAACGCTTGTGTTGTCTTACGGGTCAAAAATGACTCACCACTATGTTTAATAGCAGACAAAAATACCCCATTATGATCTTTTTTCAACTTGAAATTTGATGACAAAGTTTGTGATGAGTGACAGGTTTTTTCTTCTTGCAAAATAGAATTCAGTTCATTAAAAGTCAATTAAGCTGCTTTAATGGTTCAAGGGTTTTGTGAAGGCATTTTTGACCCTTAGGCCAAGGGGAGTATACACAATGTGAAGACTACACAAGGGTTAAAGCAGAACTGTTGCTCACAGGATATAAAAAAATATATATATATATATATATATATATCCTGTGAACAGCAGTTCTGCAGAAAGAAATGCCTTGTTAATCAGAGAGGTCTGAGGAGAAAGGCTTGACTGGTCAGTACTGACAGGGAGGTGACAGTGACGTAAATAAGCTCACTACATACTTAGAATCTATGCACTTCAACCCTTTTTTTTTCTTTTTCTAGACACTGTGGTGTGTGAAAATCCCAGGAGATAAGCAGTTTCTGAGATATTCTAACCACCCTGTCTGGCACTAACAACCATTCTCCGGTCAAAATGACTTTTCTTCACATTTCTTCCTCATTCTGACATTTTGTTTGAAAAACAGCCGAACATCTACAACAGTTGCATTTAGTAGCTGCCACATGATTGGCTGATTAAATATTTGCACTAACAAGCTGGTGTACAGGTCTACCTAACAAAGTGCTCACTGAGTGTATTGTAGTCACATTAGTCCTATTATGTATTATGTAAACTACATACTTCAGTATTACTCATTCATTCAAGTTTAAGGCACAGGTAGTCTCTCTGCTACAATGCTCCAGAGTTCAGTATACAGTGTGAGAAACGAGTCCTACCTGGCAGCACAGTGAGGAAGAGGATGGAGAGGTAGAGTATCAGAGTGAGAGCCATATGTGCCTGATGGGTGTGTGTGTCTGTTAGAGACTCCAGCTCCCTTTAGCGTGAGTCTCACTTCCTGTTCATCTCAGTCCCCACCTCTTTGGTCCCTCGTACTCTGTCGTCTGTGCTCTCTCAGTGGCCAGAGCAGGTTAACTCTTATTATTATTTAATATTTATGTATTCCAGAGGTGGGCAAAGGGCGCCATATGCATTTCTGGATTTCATACCAACTTCTGGCCTTAATTACATAATTAGCCTTTTACGACATCTGACATTTTAGCTGCAGTACATTTCTTGATGACTGGTCTTGTGTCCCCCATTTTACTGTCATCAAATCTTTGAGAGAACCATTGTTGGTGCATTCAGCCAATTAGTTCATTTAGCCAGGGTAACTGGTGGAAACAAAAACCTGCATACACCTTGGCCGTCAAGGACCGGAATTGCCCACCCCTCTATTATACTGTAAACTGAAATGATTCATACAGTTAGATCATTAAATTGTTATTCAGTGGTAATATTATTGTTCATTTTTAATTACATATATTTGAATATATTAGAAAATTACCTATATACTATAGGTCATTTGTAATTGTAATTGTCATTTGTTAGCGCTCCTGGGAAATTGTGTTTCGAATGCTCTGGGGTTTTTAAATCGGCGAGGAAAAATGTGATCGTTCTAATCTGTCCAGCAGTGGGCGATAGTTCCTTTTTTAGTTAGTAAAATTGTGGTGTCTTTTTTTGTCCAGTAATAAAAAACAGAGTCAAATATTTGTAATGAGGTGACTGGCTGTATTTGATGCTCTGAAATAGGAATCCTCAGGTTCCACACGTTGCTGAACATCCAGGCCTCTTCCTTTCGGCTTGTGGTCAAAATTCCTGTTGGGACGACATTCTTTCGTCACGTTGCTGCCCCCTACTAAACAGACAGGGAACATTCACGCAAAGGTATCAGGATAATTGGGGTTCCAATACGAGCACACTTGAGCACAACTAGAAAAGGTTAAACGGAAAACAGGAATAGGAATGTTTATCAATATAAAAAATAAATGCAAGTTCCACAAGTCGCAGCACATGGCTTTAATATGTATCCCATAACATTTGGGGTTTTGATATTTCATGAACAGTGAAACATATTTCTTATATAAATCAACAGTAATTCCAGCAAAACGTACCTGTGTTTTCTGCCCGACAACTGAGGTGTAAATCACATCACTATCTGCTGCAGAACGGTGAGACGAGTGTGTGGTCTGTACAGAACAGGACATGCACACACAATATTTCAGTAACTCAAAAAATTACATTACAGAGAGTTACGCAAACATTTCCCATTACATATTCTCTGGGTCAACTGCAGTGCGATTAGCTGGAGGTTAATCTTCAAAACGACAAAAATGCATTAAATCTCGAACAGTTAATCGTTAATAGCTTTGGATAGCAGTTCCTGAGTTCTGTGAAGGTTTAGACTGCAGCTACAAAACACACTGGAATTGATCCTGTGTTTTGTGTGTGTAAAATAAAGATGCAAATTGTGGTTAAACAACTCAAAAGGGGAATATATATATAAATATGTTCTCATTTCACAGTGTGCCACGTTAAATTCTGATAGTTACTGGCTGTCTAGCTGACTCTGAGATATGATGAACAATCTCACCTGTAGATTTTTCAGGACGACTGAGCTGGACAGGACCTCATCTGCAGTGTTTTCAGATGGCTGGGACAGTAAAGGGGGAACATGTTTCCTTGACTGACCACGGTTAGGGGGTCGGCTCAATTTAATTCAGTCAATTCAAGTACATAATGTGAAAAATGCCCCATTGAGGATTATTCCATGAATCGATACATAAACCATTTAATCCCAAAAAAATTTTAATGAATTCATTTAATGTAATTTCATTGCCTGACTGAACAGAAAGTGGAACTGACCCCAAGGAGGAGGAGAGCACACTAAATAAACTCTGGACCATTTTCCCTCAAAATGAATGCTTGTTTTTCAGAGCAGGATAATATTTTAGCATTTAGCGCCTGTGAGTTCCTCTCCACTATCATAGCCCATTGCTGCTCAGTGACTTCCTGTTTTTAGTTTACATTACGTCACATGACAATCATTTACAGACGCTGTTTTCCAGAGTGGTGAATCGTGGAGAATATCAGTTACTCTCAGGAATACAGAAAAGTGGTATCACCACATAGGCACAAAGGCGCATTTATCATCTCTTATAATCAAGTGTGATATTTGCCAATCAACCTACTTATATTGTAACAAAATAAAGTGTGATTTCTAAGAAATACAGGATCTCTAAGAGGATGGGATGAGACTGAATATTAACAATACGATTCTCTGCAAAGGCACTTTATAAATGTGTGAGAAATCCCAGAGTGCTGCTGCTGGACATCTCCAACCAGAAACTGAGTGTGGCTGAAAGTATTCAACTTTCTGAATGTAGTTTAGTTTGATAATTGCAGCATTTCTGTATGTATGAATAAAGAACTATCACACTTTACTGTAGCAGTCATTTCTTCTCCACGACCACACCCCCACAATCACCGTATGTCCTTCTCCATTCTGCAGTTCTGTGTTTTGCGGATCAGCTCAAATTTTGATTGACGTTTGATTGATATTGACTGATACTGACTGAAATTGACTGACACTGACTGTCAATGACTGACATTGACTGACACTCACTGGCACTCACTGTCACTGACTGACATTGACTGACACTGATTGACATTGACCACACTGACTGACACTCAATGACATTGACCTTCAGCCTTCTCGGCAGAGTGCAGAGTGTAAAACGGCCGTACCGTCAGCTCGTTGCTCCGGTCCTCTCTTGCTCCTGTGTGAGGCTGGACTCCCTCTGTAAGGAGACACAGGATGAGCTGTGATAAGAGAGTGTGATCATGACAGAGCTGAGAGCCCCCCTATGAGACCCCTACTGCCTGTGAGACTCCTGTGCTCAGTGTACTGCACTTCACTAATGCTGTGCTGACTGCTCCTACATACAGCACCCACACTATTCTTTCACACTCAGCGTACTTCATGTGGATACTCACTGTGTCTCTTACACAGCTTCGAGGTAACCACCAGCAACAGCTGCCACCAGCAACAGCATCCCTAGTGCCATCAGGATGATTGTGAGATCTGAAGGACTGAACGGCAGCAACAGGGTGTGTGAAATCTTCTGCCCATTTGAAATGTCAAAATGACACAGGAGTCTCTCTGAGTACTGCAGCCTTCTCCATCAGTTCAGAAGAGCACAGACAAGCACAAACATGCACAGAGAGAACTGTTGGATTCTAGAAACAGGGAGTGGAGTAAAAGGAAATGGAAGCACTAGGGGTCATGTGGGACACCAAGTACATGCAGCATCTACCAGAGAGATGTGTGTCACCACAAGGGGTCAAAAGAGCCATTTTTGGCGAAAGGAATCTGCAAACCATATTTGAGCCTTATAATGAAGGTAACACAGCCTATCAAGCCCAAATTAGCCTATCAACATTACTAATAGGTGTAAATGAGCATTCATTAAAATGTTTTACCATACCTGACTACTACATGTGACTGCAGTGGGGTATTTCTGATTATTTGGCTCTTTAACTTTGCGTTTCCATCACAACTTTGCGTTTCGCCTTTCTGCAGTATTAACTCAATTATTTCTTCCTACGGCCCATCACCGTTCATATACCTGCATAGCAGCGTTGTCTGCTCAATATAGTTCACATCGCTTGACTCATCGCAGGCAATTGAGTATGCTGGAGCTGAAATGATGTCCTAAATTTTCTGATTGACGATGTTTGTTGAAAATTCCATGGCATATCGAGAGGTATATCTTTAATTTTCGAACTGTTTGGTTTTTGAAGTCTGAGAAAAGACGCGAAGCGGAGTGCCTTTACACCACCTAGCTGTACCAATATCCACGATTGGTATATCGATATCGATTTATACAGCGGTTACCACATTTATCTTTCAAAATTTTACAAAAGAAAGACAAGACAAACTTTAATGTATTTTTAATGGAACTATGTTTTATGGTAAAAATGTATTATTCTGCTCAACAGTAGTTAATTGGTTGCTAAACAACGGTATTGTGAACTGGCTAGCAATAATGTATCCCCACTCCACTATCGAGGCAACGGTACTAACGTTAGTAGGAATAATATATCCCCACTGCACTAACCTTAGGTAAGCAACGCTATTGCAATAAGGTATCCCCACTGCATTAACGTTAGCTGGCGAGCTAGTTTACGTTACATCAGACGACACTGACACACAATTGATGAGCTTTTGTTGTGGACGTTTATCAGGACACTGCCGGATAACGTGCAGGAATTGAAATAACTCTGAGACGGGTGCGTGGGGGTTGGACCCAAAATGCACGACTCAGAAACAATAGTAATATAAAGACCCCTCAGGGCTTTATTCGGGACGAATCCCAGGAGAGTAGTCAACACAAGCAAAGTCCATACACGTAGATCCAGCCAAACAAAAAGTAAACAAACAAAAAGCACGGTGCCGAGGGAAGAGGCAAACTCGTAGTCGGTAGACGTGCAGGGAGGTCCGGTAGCCGGAGAGCTGTCAGCGGGGCAGATGAACAGACGGACGGCAGGCAGAGGCGTAGTCGTGGACGAAGCGGGAGTCGAAACCATGAAACAATCAGCGAAGCAAAACTACAAAAACGGTAGGCAAGGACGAAGTCAAAAAACAAACGATGGTCACAAAACAGAAATCAATAAACAATGGTCGGTAAACAGGCGTGGATCGTAACGTGTAATCAAACAGTAACTAATGCTCAAGAGTTGCGTGGTAAACAGAGGCAGACAATTTCGCAGTGAACAGTTGCGCGACTGGGCTATAAATGCAGGTGTAGACAGGTGTAGACAATTAGTTAGAGCGTAGCAAGGAAATGGAAAACAGGTGCGATGGATGACAAGTTTAACAAGGAGATTAGTAATCGTTAGTAATAAACCTATCCTGCCCTAGCATTAGTAAATTAGTAAATGACATGCACGAGAAACGTAAGGTAACATGAACACATGATTAGTCTTGTTAGTTTCTACCCAATCCTGATCTAGCGTTAGTAGTTTTAGTAAATAGACAAATAGAAACACTAGGGGAGTGAAGGACAGAACGAGAGAGAGAGAGAGAGAGAGAGAAAAGGCGGAACGCAAGGTTTGCGGAAAAACATGTAAAAGTGTATGCATAACAACGACCAGTTAACGTAACAATAAACATGCATCGAAACATAACACAAAGCGAAACTAAGACGATAATCACTCAACATAACCAGGTAATATAATCGTAACGAAACATAACTAGACATGACGAGAAAATAAATCGTAACAAGAAATAAACTAAACAACATGACGAACCTAGACTAACATAATACGTGATAAGACACTACGTGACTAAGACAACATGAATAAACATAAATCAACATAAAACATGGTGAGACAGACCTGAAACGTGACAAACTCTGTGTTTCAATTCCTGTTTCATCGTCATCGGCATTCGGCAGACGCTCTTATCCGGAGCGACGTACAGTTCAATGGACTTAGCAGGAGACAATCCTCCCCTGGAGCAATGCAGGGTTAAGAGCCTTGCTCAAGGGCCCAACGGCTGTGCGGATCTTATTGTGGCTACACCGGGATTAGAACCACCGATCTTGCGTGTCCCAGTCATTTACCTCAGCCACTACGCTACAGGCCGCCCTTAGTTTATTTATTGGTTCCTGCTCTTTTCGAAATCATAGGACACTCACTAATGTTTACTTTACTTTGGTATTGTACTAGAGGCGTGATGATGATAATGTTTACAAAGTAGATAACCGTAATCTACAAACACTGAGTAATTTTAAAAATTCCATTTAGCAGTGCGTAGGCTATATCGTGGATATTGGCACGGCTGGAACGCAAACTGACCAATAGAGACAATGGACCTATCCGTTGTATATCTCCTGAGCTGCCACAGAACTAGCAGCAGCAGTGGAGTTTGGAGGAGGAGGCCTCACTGACTTTGAGACAGGGGGGATTTTGAGACACATTTGTCAGGAAAAGTACCAACTTAAATAAAAAACTAGACTACTATGTTACTAATGTTAATGCTTTTGTTTTTATACTGAACTTCTTGATTTAAAAAGAAACAGATTTGAATATTTTACTGGCTCTTCCATGAATACTACACCTTTATTGTAATTGGTTGTTGCTGGAACAGGTGAGAGAGGTGTTGAGACTGTTGAATGATTTGAGGTTGAAGGCTTGGAGGATGTTAATGATGTTAAAAAATGATGTTAATTAATAAAGTTAATAATTTTTTATGAATATTTTATGGGGTTATGTATAGTGTTATTGTATCTATGTGTGTGTGTGTGTGTGTGTGTGTGTGTGTGTGTGTGTATGTGCCTGTGTGAATGCAAATGTTTGTGTTTGTGTGTATGTGTGTGTGTATGTGTGTGTGTGTGCGAATTGGTGCATGAGAGTTGTGACACTGTTCATGTGAAAGAACAGAATTCAGCACTGGTGTGCACCTGGCAGTCTGCGAGAGAGCACTAGCTAGCACCAAAGGGTTTCACAACATGACATTTAGAACACTCTGTTTCTCTCAACCCTCACTGCCAGAAAGTAACAAAGTAAAGTAAAGATCATTGAAAATCTGAGGATAGAATGCATTCTTATGCAGGCTCGTTTTGAGTTCCTTACGTGTGGTGACTGTGGTAGTTGTAGTTTTCTGAGTGACAGTGAGGTGAACAGGGATCTGTAGTTCTCCAGCAGCACACCCATACCAGCCTGTGTCCTCCATGTTCAGCTCCCTCACCATCACAGTGAAGACCTTTTTAGAGCGGTTATCTTTCATCTCTGATCTTCCAGATTCACCAGAATTCAATTCCACACAGGAGCCCTCTATCCTGCACCACTTCTTCATGCTTCTTGATTTACTATAGTGACATGGCACACCGGCCAACTCCTGCTGCTTAAACCAGAGTCCAGGAGTGTCTGAAGACCACAGAATAAACACAAAAATATACAACATTCTTTGATACACAAACCCTACAAGTCACTTGAAGATCAAAGCAAATAACTGTCATATTGGTACTGACTTGGATACAGATTGGGAGTGGTGTTGCAAAATAATACAATTAAAGCACCAATCTGCTGGAGGTCCAAATACACCAATAGTTATGCAGTGAAGTAATGACATGCCTGGACTTTTACATGTTCTGGAAGAATTCAATACTGCTAGCATAAGAGGTAAGATCACTCATTTACCCACAATGCAGCAGTCTGCAGTAGAAAGTTCTGTGCAGCTTATGATTGCATAACACTGGAATAGTGAAGATGCCGTTATTAAGAGGAAGCAGGTCTCTCTGAGTGCAGTGTGTGCTGCAGCCATCTTACCTGCAGTGACTGACAGGTACAGATATGCTCCCTTATCTCCAGCGCGCTGGATCTCTACAGCACACCAGTAATATCCAGAGTCCCAGGTTGTCAGCATTGTCATGTTAACAGTGAAGACATGATGGGTGGGGTCATCAGTGATTGATGTTTTACCAGTATGTTTAGGAGAGTCAGTGCGTACTACAGTTTTACAAAAATTCCAGTTTGACCCATGACACCAGTATTTCACGTGATAGTCATATTCTCTATCATAGACACATGGGATGGTGACATATTTTCCACGCTGTGCAACTACTCTACTCACTGTGTACACACCATCAGCATCTGCAGAGAGAAACACGCACATCATCAGTGTGGGTGTATTTTACAGAGCACAGTGTGGTGCAGTCTGTAGGGCAGCTGACTCTCAGGCTAAGTGTCAACCCTCCTGTGCGTTTAGGGTTCAATCTTCTGCACCCAACCATTTTGATCTCTTCCCTTCTTCTCTCTCCTGTTTGAATAAATGCTAAATGTCAGAATTTATATAGCACCTTCATTCACCCATTTCCACCCACTCACCCACTCATACACACACTCACACACCAACGGCGATTGGCTGCCATTCAAGGTACCAAGGGGGTTTGTCTTGCTCGGGGACACTTTGCTCTAACCGCCTGAGCCAATGCCGCCACAATAATATACACAGGGAAAAATCACTAATACTCTAATTCATTCTAATACACCATAACAAAAGACATAACCAACACACTGCATCGAGGTAAAATATGGTCTAACACACCAATGCATTTTATGATGTCTTTGTATGAAATTAAAGTGTTTGATTGTCAAAACCAAGGCATTAAAAATGTTTCTCTATTTCCTGAGATCATGGACTTTTAAAAATGATACAAACGCATTATACAATGAAAACAATGATGTTTGAGAAGAACATGCTCTCTGGATGGCAGTACCATCACAGGTGGAGACTTAAAAGCAACAGTTTGTGAGGGGGAGCTGCAGAAAATACTGTGTACCAATGAGCACACAAAGATGTGCATTTCGTCCACTCTTTCAGTTCTCTTTATTTTAGCAGAGCTACAAACAGCATTATTTCCTGAGGTTAATACCCTCTGCTCACCACAGTGATAAACATTGTACTGTGGGAACATTTTAATGTTGGGTTGAAGCCATTTCTGTGGAAACATTCACACTTACAGAACAAAATAATATCAACTTCTCTTTTTAAAGATATTCTTTAGGCCTTTTTCAGCTTTATTGGACAGTATATAGACAGGAAGAATGGGGGCGAGAGAGAGGGAAAGACAAGCGACAAATTGCCAGACGGTCAGATTCAAACCGTTGACGTCGCGGCTCACAATGAGCATGCGGTCAGTGCTCTGCAGGCTGCGCTACCGAGACACCCCAATTTCTCTTTTAAGTAAAACTCAGAGCCATTCTAATCATGCACTATGTGAAGTGTGAAAAAGTCATATTGCAACTCCTTCCGCTTCTTGGGTTCAACATCACACACAAAGCTATGTTCACGCTTTAATTGTGTTCAGACATTTGTATTTGTTCTTGTCAGCTCTGAACGCTTGTGTTGTCTTACGGGTCAAAAATGACTCACCACTATGTTTAATAGCAGACAAAAATACCCCATTATGATCTTTTTTCAACTTGAAATTTGATGACAAAGTTTGTGATGAGTGACAGGTTTTTTCTTCATGCAAAATAGAATTCAGTTCATTAAAAGTCAATTAAGCTCCTTTAACGGTTCATGGGTTTTGTGAAGGCATTTTTGACCCTTAGGCCAAGGGGAGTATACACAATGTGAAGACTACACAAGGGTTAAAGCAGAACTGCTGCTCACAAGATATAAAAAAAAATATATTAAAAAAAAATATATGTCCTGTGAACAGCAGTTCTGCAGAAAGAAATGCCTTGTTAATCAGAGAGATCTGAGGAGAAAGGCCTGACTGGTCAGTAGTGACAGGGAAGTGACAGTGATGTAAATAAGCGCACATTACAACAGTGATACGCAGAAGAGCATCTCTGGACACACAACGCATCAAACCTCTAAGTGGATAGGCTACAGCCGCAGACGACCACTCAGTCTAAAAAATAATCATCAATCAATACCTAATAAAGTGCTCACTGAGTGTATATATAATCAGAATAGAACTAATAAACTCAAATCGACCATCACTACATGCTTAGAATTTATGCACTTCAACCCTTTTTTTTTTTTTCTAGACACTGTGGTGTGTGAAAATCCCAGGAGATAAGCAGTTTCTGAGATATTCTAACCACCCTGTCTGGCACTAACAACCATTCTCCGGTTAAAATAACTTTTCTTCACATTTCTTCCTCATTCTGACATTTTGTTTGAAAAACAGCCGAACATCTACAACAGTTGCATTTAGTAGCTGCCACATGATTGGCTGATTAAATATTTGCATTAACAAGCTGGTGTACAGGTCTACCAAATAAAGTGCTCACTGAGTGTATTCTAATCACATTAGTCCTATTATGTATTATGTAAACTACATACTTCAGTATTACTCATTCATTCAAGTTCATGGCACAGACAGTCTCTCTGCTACAATGCTAGTGTTCAGTATACAGTGTGAGAAACGAGTCCTACCTGGCAGCACAGTGAGGAAGAGGATGGGGAGGAAGAGTATCAGAGTGAGAGCCATATGTGCCTGATGGGTGTGTGTGTCTGTTAGAGACTCCAGCTCCCTTTAGCGTGAGTCTCACTTCCTGTTCATCTCAGTCCCCACCTCTTTGGTCCCTCATACTCTGTAGTCTGTGCTCTCTCAGTGGCCAGAGCAGGATAACTATTATTATCATTTAATATTTTTTATGTATTCCAGAGGTGGGCAAAGAGCGCCATATCCATTTCTGGATTTCATACCAACTTCTGGCCTTAATTACATAATTAGCCTTTTACAACATCTGACATTTTAGCTGCAGTACATTTCTTGATGACTGGTCTTGTGTCCCCCATTTTACTGTCATCAAATCTTTGAGAGAACCAGTGTTGGTGCATTCAGCCAATTAGTTCATTTAGCCAGGGTAACTGGTGGAAACAAAAACCTGCATACACCCTGGCCTTCAAGGACCGGAATTGCCCACCCCTCTATTATACTGTAAACTGAAATGATTCATACAGTTAGATCATTAAATTGTTTTTCAGTGGTAATATTATTGTTCATTTTTAATGAGATATATTTGAATATATTTGAAAATTACCTATATGCTCTAGGAAATTTGTAATTGTAATTGTCATTTGTTAGCGCTCCTGGGAAATTGTGTTTCGAATGCTCTGGGGGTTTTTAAATCGCCGAGGAAAAATGTGATCGTTCTAATCTGTCCAGCAGAGGACGGTAGTTCCTGTTTTAGTTAGCAAAATTGTGGCGTCTTTTTTTGTCCAGTAATAAAAAGCAGAGTCAAATATTTGTAATGTAGTGACTGGCTGTATTTGATGCTCTGAAATAGGAATCCTCAGGTTCCACACGTTGCTGAACATCCAGGCCTCTTCCTTTCAGCTTGTGGACAAAATTCCTGTTGGGACGACACTCTTTCGTCACGTTGCTGCCCCCTACTGAACAGACAGGGAACATTCACGCAAAGGTATCAGGATAATTGGGGTTCCAATACGAGCACGCTTGAGCACAACTAGAAAAGGTTAAACGAAAAACAGGAATAGGAATGTTTATCAATATAAGAGGGATTAAAAAATAAATGCAAGTTCCACAAGTCGCAGCACATGGCTTTAATATGTATCCCATAACATTTTGGGTGCTGATATTTCATGATTAATGAAACATATTTCTTATATAAATCAACAGTAATTCCAGCAAAACGTACCTGTGTTTTCTGCCCGACAACTGAGCTGTAAATCACATCACTATCTGCTGCAGAACAGTGAGACGAGTGTGTGGTCTGTACAGAACAGGACATGCACACACAATATTTTAGTAACTCAAAAAATAACATTACAGAGAGTTACGCAAACATTTCCCATTACATATTCTCTGGGTCAACTGCAGTGCGATTAGCTGGAGGTTAATCTTCAAAACGACAAAAATGCATTAAATCTCGAACAGTTAATCGTTAATAGATTTGGATAGCAGTTCCTGAGTTCTGTGAAGGTTTAGACTGCAGCTACAAAACATACTGGAATTGATCCTGTGTTTTGTGTGTGTAAAATAAAGATGCAAATTGTGGTTAAACAACTCAAAAGGGGAATATATATATAAATATGTTCTCATTTCACAGTGTGCCACGTTAAATTCTGATATTTACTGGCTGTGTAGCTGACTCTGTGATATGATGAACAATCTCACCTGTAGATTTTTCAGGACGACTGAGCTGTACAGGACCTCATCTACAGGGTTTTCAGACGGCTGGGACAGTAAAGGGGAACATGTTTCCTTGACTGACCACGGTTAGGGGGTCGGCTCAATTTAATTCAGTCAATTCAAGTACATAATGTGAAAAATGCCTCATTGAGGATTATTCCATGAATCGATACATAAACCATTTAATCCCAAAAAAATTTTAATGAATTAATTTAATGTCATTTCATTGCCTGACTGAACAGAAAGTGGAACTGACCCCAACCCTGTCCATGCTACCAGAGCAGAGGAGAGCACACTAAATAAACTCTGGACCATTTTCCCTCAAAATGAATGCTTGTTTTTCAGAGCAGGATAATATTTTAGCATTTAGCGCCTGTGAGTTCCTCTCCACTATCATAGCCCATTGCTCCTCAGTGACCTGTTTTGAGTTTACATTACGTCACATGACAATCATTTACAGACGCTGTTTTCCAGAGTGGCGAATCGTGGAGAATATCAGTTACTCTCAGGAATACAGAAAAGTGGTATCACCACATACGCACAAAGGCGCATTTATCATCTCTTATAATCAAGTGTAATATTTGCCAATCAACCTACTTGTATTGTAACAAAATAAAGTATGATTTCTAAGAAATACAGGATCTCTAAGAGGATGGGATGAGACTGAATATTAACAAAACGATTCTCTGCAAAGGCACTTTATAAATGTGTGAGAAATCCCAGAGTGCTGCTGCTGGACATCTCCAACCAGAAACTGAGTGTGGCTGAAAGTATTCAACTTTCTGAATGTAGTTTAGTTTGATAAGTGCAGGGTTTCTGTATGTATGAATAAAGTACTTTCACATTTTACTGTTGCAGTAATTTCTTCTCCATGACCACACCCCCACAATCACTGTATGTCCTTCTCCATTCTGCAGTTCTGTGTTTTGCGGATCAGCTCAAATTTTGATTGACGTTTGATTGATATTGACTGATACTGACTGAAATTGACTGACATTGACTGACACTCACTGTCACTGACTGACACTGATTGACATTGACCACACTCACTGTCACTGACTGACATTGACCTTCAGCCTTCTCGGCAGAGTGCAGAGTGTAAAACGGCCGTACCGTCAGCTCGTTGCTCCGGTCCTCTCTTGCTCCTGTGTGAGGCTGGACTCCCTCTGTAAGGAGACACAGGATGAGCTGTGATAAGAGAGTGTGATCATGACAGAGCTGAGAGCCCCCCTATGAGACCCCTACTGCCTGTGAGACTCCTGTGCTCAGTGTACTGCACTTCACTAATGCTGTGCTGACTGCTCCTACATACAGCACCCACACTATTCTTTCACACTCAGCGTACTTCATGTGGATACTCACTGTGTCTCTTACACAGCTTCCAGGTAACCGTGGCAACAGCTGCCACCAGCAACAGCATCCCTAGTGCCATCAGGATGATTGTGAGATCTGAAGGACTGAACAGCAGCAACAGGGTGTGTGAAATTTTCTGCCCATTTGAAATGCCCAAATGACACAGGAGTCTCTCTCAGTACTGCAGCCTTCTCCATCAGTTCAGAAGAGCACAGACAAACACAAACATGCACAGAGAGAACTGCTGGACTCCAGAAACAGGGAGTGGAGAAAAAGGAAATGGAAGCACGAGGGGTCATGTGGGACACCAAGTACATGCAGCGTGTATCATATCCCAGCATGCACTGGGCCATGTGCTGCTGATAAGTGCTGGAGAGGCCTGGTTATCTGGACTTTAGTGAGCACGGCTGCAGGAGGAGGCCTCACTGACTTTGAGACAGGGGGGATTTTGAGACACATTTGTCAGGAAAAGTATCAACTGAAATAAAAAACTAGACAGACTTTACTATGTTACTAAAGTTAATGCTTTTGTTTTTATACTGAACTTCTTGATTTAAAAAGAAACTGACTTGAAGATTTTACTGGCTCTTCCATCATGAATACCACACCTTTTATTGTCAGTAGTTGTTGCTGGAACAGGTGAGAGAGGTGTTGAGACTGTTGAATGCTTTGAGGTTGAAGGCTTGGAGGATGTTGCTGCTGTGGTTGCTGAGGTAACCAGAAGAGACGTGCTTAGTGCTGCAGCTGCTGAAGAATGGGATGCTATGAAGAGTGAAAATGATCTTAATTAATAAAGTTAATAATTTTTCATGAAGATTTTATGGTGTTATTTATAGTGTCATTGTATCTTTGTGTGTGTGTGTGTGTATGTGCCTGTGTGAATGCGAATGTGTGTGCTTGTGCGTGTTTGTGTGTGCGTGAATGTGTGTGTGAGTGTTTGTGCAATTCTCTGTATATAGGCTTAGACCAGTCCTCTCTCTGCCGTCTGCAGCTAGTGCAGAACGCTGCTGCCCGCCTTCTGACTGGCAAAAAGAAGCGGGAACATATTACACCAGCACTGTCATCCCTACATTGGCTTCCTGTCCGTTACAGAATACATTTTAAAATTTTATTATTTGTTTTTAAGGCAATGAATGGTCTAGCACCTACGTACTTGTCTGAACTCGTCAATATGTATACCCCAGCTAGATCACTTAGATCATGCAATCAGCAACTTTTGGATGTCCCTATGTCGAGGAGAGCTAGGAGGGGTGACCGGGCCTTTGAGGTAGCTGGCCCCAAGTTGTGGAACAGCCTACCGCCACATATTAAATCTACCCAAAACATAGATGTTTTTAAATCCTTGTTAAAAACCCACCTTTTTAGTGAGGCCTTTATGTCAGACATAAATGGGGAATCCAGATAATGTACATGTATTTCATTTTATTTCATTTCATTTCATTTCATTTCATTTCATTTCATTTCATTTTATTTCTTTTTATCTCATTTTGTTTCATTTTATCTTTAATTTTATTGCCTGGTTTTGTACAGCACTTTGGTCAACCATGGTTGTTTTAAATGTGCTTTATAAATAAAGTTTAATATTATTATTATTATTATTATTATTATTATGTGTGTGTGCACGAATGGGTGCATGATTGTTGTGACACTGTGTTCATGTGAAAGAACAGAACTCAGCACTGGTGTGCACCTGGCAGTCTGTGAGAGAGCACTAGCTAGCACCAAAGGGTTTCACAACATGACATTTAGAACACTGTTTCTCTCAACCCTCACTGACAGAAAGTGACAGAAAAGATCATTGAAAATTCGAGGATAGAATGCATTCTTATACAGGCTCGTTTTGAGTTCCTTACGTGTGGTGACTGTGGTAGTTGTAGTTTTCTGAGTGACAGTGAGGTGAACAGGGATCTGTAGTTCTCCAGCAGCACACCAATACCAGCCTGTGTCCTCCATGTTCAGCTCCCTCACCATCACAGTGAAGACCTTTTTAGAGCGGTCATCTTTCATCTCTGATCTTCCAGATTCACCAGAATTCATTTCCACACAGGAGCCCCTTATCCTGCACCACTTCTTCTTGCTTCTTGATTTACTATAGTGACATGGCCCCCTTCCACACCGGCCAACTCCTGCTGCTTAACCCAGAGTCCAGGAATGTCTGAACACCACAGAATAAGCACAAAAATATACAACATTCTTTGATACACAAACCCTACAAGTCACTTGTAGACCAAAGTAAATAACTGTCGTATTGATACTGTCTTGCATACAGACTGGGAGTGGTGTAGCAAAATAATACAATTATTATGCTGGAGTCCAAATACACCAATAGTTTTGCAGTAAAACAATGACTTGCCTAGACTTTTACTTGTGGAAGAATTCAATACTGCTAGCATAAGTGGTAGGATCACTCATTTACCCACAATGCAGCAGTCTGCAGTAGAAAGTTCTGTGCAGCGTATGATTGGATAACACTGGAATAATGAAGACGCCGTTATTAAGAGGAAGCAGGTCTCACTGAATGCAGTGTGTGCTGCAGCCATCTTACCTGCAGTGACTGACAGGTGCAGATGTGCTCTCTTATCTCCAGCGCCCTGGATCTCTACAGCACACCAGTAATATCCAGAGTCCTTCCTCTGAAGCTTTCTCATGGTAACAGTGAACACATGATGGGTGGGGTCATAAGTGATTGATGTTTTACGTTTAAAATTTGGAGAGTCAGTGCAAACTATATTATGGCAATTTCGCAATAAGTACCCCTGACACCAGTATTTCACATGATTTTCATATTCTCTATCATAGACACATGGGATGGTGACAGATCTTCCACTCTGTACAACTACTTCACTCACTGTGTACACACCGGCATCTGCAGAGAGAAACACACACATCATCAGTCTGGGTGTATTTTACAGAGCACAGTGTGGTGCAGTCTGTAAAGCAGCTGACTCTCAGGCTAAGAGTGAACCCTCCTGTGTGTTTGGGGGTTCAATCCTCTACACCCAACCATCGCGATCTGTTCCCCTCTTCTCTCTCCTGTTTGAATAAATGCTAAATGTCTGCATTTATATAGCACCTTTATCCAAAGCGCTGTAACATTGATGCTTCTCATTTCCCAATTCATACACATGCTTCCACACACACCAATGGCAATTGGCTCCCATGCAAGACACCAAACAGCTGGTCAGGAGCATTTAAGGGTTGCTTGTCTTGCTCAGGAACACCTTGATACAGCCAGGGTGGAATGGAAACTGCAACCCTCCGTCTGCCAGACGACTGCTCTTACCACCTGAGCCAATGTCACCACAATAAAGTGCACAGGGGAACATCACTAATACTCTAATTCATTTTAATGCACCGTAAGAAAAGGTGATTCCAACACACTGCATCTAGGTAAAATATGGTCTACCACACCAATGCATTATAATAAAGGTATCATTGGACTTTAATGATGATTGGATTTTATGATGTTCTTGTGTGGAATTAAAGTGTTTGATTGTGAAAACCAAGGCATTCCAAGAGAATACAATACAATAGTTCTTTTACATAAGACAAATCTTTCACTGGAGTTAATTTTGAAATGTTTCTTGGATACCTCCTTAAAAGCAAAAGTGTGTGAGGGGTTAACTCCAGAAAATACTGTGTACATATGAGCACACACACAGAATTGTCTCTTTCAGTTTTTATTTTAGCAGAGCTACAAACAGCATTATTTCCTGTGGTTAATCCCCTCAGGACATTGTACTGGGGGTACATTTTAATGTGGGGTTGAAGCCATTTCTGTGAAAGCATTCACACTTACAGAACAAGATCATATCTACTTCTCTTTTAAAGTAAAACTCAGAGCTATAATTTAATGTAATGTCCTCCCTTGTCCAATTGCAAAATGCACAAACTGAAATACATTTTTTTTATCTGTTAAACAAAAAAGGTGAGACATAAAGGCGTATTAAGTGCAAGCGTTCATGAAAATGTTCAAGAAAAAAAGAAAAGAAACTGATTAATGACACACATGCAAAGCATCTTTTTTAACTTGACTAATCGTTTTTTAAAGTGCATGAATTCAAAGTATGTAGCCATAGTCTATTTTTATTTGCGTTTTTAAATGTGTTCTAATCTGTCCAGCAGAGGGCGATAGTTCCTTTTCAAGTTGTGGTGTCTTTTTTTGTCGAGTAGAGAAAAAAGAGTCAAATATTTGTAATGGGGTGACTGGCTGTATTTGATGCTCTGAAATAGGAATCCTCAGGTTCCACACGTTGCTGAACATCCAGGCCACTTCCTTCGGGCTTGTGGACAAAATTCCTGTTGGGAAGTAGTCTTTCGTCACTTTGCTGCCCCCTACTGAACAGACAGGGAACATTCACGCAAAGGTATCAAGATAATTGGGGCTCTACTACGAGCACGCTTGAGCACAACTAAAAAAGGTGCAATAAAAACAGGAATAGGAATGTTTGTGAATATATGAGGGACTAAAAAGAAATGCAAGTTCCACACGTCATCGCATATGCATCCCATCACATTTTGGGTCTTGATATTTCATGATCATCCATCCATCCATCCATCCATTATCTTAACCCGCTTATCCTGAACAGGGTCGCAGGGGGGCTGGAGCCTATCCCAGCATACATTGGGCGAAAGGCAGGAATACACCCTGGACAGGTCGCCAGTCCATCGCAGGGCACACACACCATTCACTCACACATTCATACCTACGGGCAATTTAGACTCTCCAATCAGCCTAACCTGCATGTCTTTGGACTGTGGGAGGAAACCGGAGTACCCGGAGGAAACCCACGCAGACACGGGGAGAACATGCAAACTCCGCACAGAGAGGCCCTTGCCGACGGGGATTCGAACCCAGGGCCTCCTTGCTGTGAGGCGGCAGTGCTACCCACTGCACCATCCGTGCCGCCTATTTCATGATCAGTGAAACATATTTCTGATATAAACCAACTGTAAATCCAGCATAACGTACCTGTGTGTTCTGCCCGGCAACTGAGCTGTAAATCACATCACTATCTGCTGCAGAACGGTGAGACGAGTGTGTTGTCTGTACAGAACAGGACATGCACACACAATATTTCAGTCACTCAAAAAATAACATTACAGAGAGTTACGCAAACATTTCCCATTACATATTCTCTGGGTGAACTGCAGTGCGATTAGCTGGAGGTTAATCATCAATGCCAGAAAAATGCATGAAAACTCGAACAG
Organism: Conger conger; assembly: GCF_963514075.1. Taxonomy (NCBI): domain Eukaryota; kingdom Metazoa; phylum Chordata; class Actinopteri; order Anguilliformes; family Congridae; genus Conger; species Conger conger. The sequence continues at coordinate 71,671,063 of NC_083763.1, read as the reverse complement.
CTAATCGTTAACAGATTTGGATAGCAGTTCCTGAATTCTGTGAAGGTTTAGACTGCAGCTACAAAACACATTGCAATTGATCCTGTGTTTTGTGTGTCTAATGTAAACATGCAAATTGTTGTTAAACAACTCAAAAGGAGAATATATATACATACATATAAATATGTTCACATTTCACAGTGTGCCACTTTAAATTCTGATATTTACTGGAATGTAGCTGATTCTGAGATATGATGAACAATCTCACCTGTAGATTTTTCAGGACCACTGAGCTGTACAGAACCTCATCTGCAGGGTTTTCAGAAGGCTGGGACAGTAAAGGGGAACATGTTTCTGTTACTGACCATGGTTAGGGGGTTGGCTCAATTTAATTCAGTCAATTCAGTCAATTCAAGATCATAATGTGAAAAATGCCCCATTGAGGATTATCCCATGAATTCTTGTGTTTGATTTGCACTTTGTTGTACGTCGCTCTGGATAAGAGCGTCTGCTAAATGCCACGTAATGTAATGTAATAAACCAAAGTTTAATGAAAAAGTTTAATGAATGAATTTAATGTCATTTCATTGCCTGACTAGCAAACATTCAGAATCATTTTCCCTCAAAATGAATGCTTGTTTTCAAAGCTGTTGAGAGCAGGATAATTTTTCAGCATTTAGCGCCTGTGAGTTCATCTCCATTATCACAGCCCTTTGCTGCTCAGTGAGCTGTATAGGACCTCATCTGCAGGGTTTTCAGACGGCTGGGACAGTAAAGGGGAACATGTTTCTGTTACTGACCATGGTTAGGGGGTCGGCTCAATTTAATTCAGTCAATTCAAGTACATAATGTGAAAAATGCCCCATTGAGGATTATTCCATGAATCGATACATAAACCATTTAATCCCCAAAAAAATTTCATTAATTAATTTAATGTCATTTCATTGCCTGACTGAACAGAAAGTGGAACTGACCCCAACCCTGTCCATGCTACCAGAGCAGAGGAGAACACACTAAATAAACTCACAAGTAAACATTCTGGACCATTTTCCCTCAAAATGAATGCTTGTTTTCAGAGCAGGATAATATTTTAGCATTTAGCGCCTGTGAGTTCCTCTCCACTATCACAGCCCATTGCTGCTCAGTGACTTCCTGTTTTGAGTTTACATTACATCACATGACAATCATTTACAGACGCTCTTTTCCAGAGTGGTGAACAGTGGAGAATATCAGTTACTCTCAGGAATACAGAAAAGTGGTATCACTGAGTCTGGTAAACCGTTACTTAGTGTCTATAGACTTGAAGGTGCTGGTACTGGACATCTCCAACCAGAAACTGAGTGTGCCTGAAAGTATTGAACTTAAGATTTTTCTGAATGTAGTTTAGTTTGATAAGTGCAGCATTTCTGTATGTATGAATAAATAACTATCACACTTTACTGTAGCAGTCATTTCTTCTCCACGCCCACACCCCCACAATATCTGTATGTCCATCTCCATTCTGCAGTTCTGTGTTTTGCGGATCAGCTCAAATTTTGATTGAAGTTTAATTGGCATTGACTGACATTGACTGACATTTGACCGACACTGACTGATACTGACTGACACTGATTGACATTGACCACACTGACTGACACTGATTGACATTGACCCTCAGCCTTCTCGGCAGAGTGCAGAGTGTAAAACGGCCGTACCGTCAGCTCGTTGCTCCGGTCCTCTCTTGCTCCTGAGTGAGGCTGGACTCCCTCTGTAATGAGACACAGGATGAGCTGTGATAAGAGAGTGTGATCATGACAGAGCTGAGAGCCCCCCTATGAGACCCCTACTGCCTGTGAAACTCCTGTCCTCAGTGTACTGCACTTCACTAATGCTGTGCTGACTGCTCCTACATACAGCACCCACACTATTCTTTCACACTCAGCATACTTCATGTGGATACTCACTGTGTCTCTTACACAGCTTCCAGGTAACCGTGGCAACAGCTGCCACCAGCAACAGCATCCCTAGTGCCATCAGGATGATTGTGAGATCTAAAGGACTGAACAGCAGCAACAGGGTGTGTGAAATTTTCTGCCCATTTGAAATGCCCAAATGACACAGTCTCTCTCAGTACTGCAGCCTTCTCCATCAGTTCAGAAGAGCACAGACAAGCACAAACATGCACAGAGAGAACTGCTGGACTCCAGAAACAGGGAGTGGAGAAAAAGGAAATGGAAGCGCTCAGGGTCATGTGGGACACCAAGTACTTGCAGCTTGTACCATATCCCAGCATGCACTGGGCCATGTGCTGCTGATAAGTGCTGGTGAGGCCTGGTTAGCTGGACTTTAGTGAGCACGGCTGCAGGAGGAAGCCTCACTGACTTTGAGACAGGAGGGATTTTGAGACACATTTGTCAGGAAAAGTATCAACTTAAATAAAAAACTAGACAGACTTTACTATGGTACGAATGTTAATGCTTTTGTTTTTATACTGAACTTCTTGATTTAAAAAGCATCTGACTTGAAGATTTTACTGGCTCTTCCATCATGAATACCACACCTTTTATTGTAATTGGTTGTTGCTGGAACAGGTGAGAGAGGTGTTGAGACTCTTGAATGCCTTGAGGTTGAAGGCTCGGAGGATGTTGCTGCTGTGGTTGCTGTGGTCACCAGAAGAGACGTGCTTAGTGCTGCAGATGCTGAAGAATGGGTTGCAATGAAGAGACAGTGGAGGAAAAAATTATGTTCGATAATAAAGTTAATACATTTTATTTTATATTTTATAGTGTTATTTATAGTGCCATTGCATTTGCATGTGTGTGTGCATGTGTGTTACTGTGTGAATGTGAATGTGTGTGCTTCTGTGTGTGTGTGTGCGCGCATGTGAATGTGTGCATGAGGGTTGTGACATTGTGGTAAGAACAGAACTCAGCACTAGCACCAGAGGGTGGAAATACATTTCACAACATGACATTTAGAACACTCTTTTTCTCTCAACCCTCACTGACAGAAAGTGACAGAAAAGATCATTGAAAATTCGAGGAAAGAATGCATTCTTATACAGGCTCGTTTTGAGTTACTTACATGTGGTGACTGTGGTCATTGTAGTTTTCTGAGTGACAGTGAGGTGAACAGGGATCTGTAGTTCTCCAGCAGCACACCGATACCAGCCTGTGTCCTCCATGTTCAGCTCCCTCATCGTCACAGTGAAGACCTTTTTAGAGCGGTCATCTTTCATCTCTGATCTTCCAGATTTACCAGAATTCACTTCCACACAGGAGCCCTCTATCCTGCACCACTTCTTCATGCTGCTCGGTTCATTATAGTGACACGGCACACTGACATGGCCCCCTTCCACACCGGCCACCTCCTGCTGCTCAACCCAGAGTCCAGGAATGCCTGAACACCACAGAATAAACAAAAAAATATACAACATTCATTGATACACAAACTCTACAAGTCACTTGTAGACCAAAGCAAATAACAGTCGTATTGATAATGTCTTGGATACAGACTGGAAATGGTGTAGCAAAATAATGCAATTAAAGCAACACCCTGCTGGAAGTGCAGAGTCCAAATACACCAATAGTTCTGCAGTGAAGCAATGACTTGCCTGGACTTTTACTTGTGGAAGAATTCAATACTGCTAGCATAAGGGGTAGGATCACTCATTTACCCACAGTGCAGCAGTCTGCAGTAGAAAGTTCTGTGCAGCGTATGATTGGATAACACTGGAAGAGTGAAGATGCCGTTACTAAGAGGAAGCAGGTCTCACTGAGTACAGTGTGTGCTGCAGCCATCTTACCTGCAGTGACTGACAGGTGCAGATATGCTCCCTTATCTGGAGCATGCTGGATCTCTACAGCACACCAGTAATATCCAGAGTCCTTCATCTTAAGCTTTCTCATGGTAACAGTGAACACATGATGGGTGGGGTCATCAGTGATTGATGTTTCACCTTTAACTATTGGATGGTCAGTGCGTACTACATATTCACAAAAATCCCAGTCTGGACCATGACGCCAGTATTTCACATGATTTTCATATTCTCTATGATAGAGACATGGGATGGTGAAAGATCTTCCACTCTGTACAGCTACTTCTCTCACTGTGTACACACCGTCAGCATCTGCAGAGAGAAACACACAAATCATCAGTGTGGGTGTATTTTACAGAGCACAGTGTGGTGCAGTCTGTAAGGCAGCTGACTCTCAGGCTAAGTGTTAACCGTCCTGTGTGTTTGGGGCTTCAATCCTCTGCACCCAACCATCTCGATCTGTTTCCCTCTTCTCTCTCCTGTTTGAGTAAATGCTAAATATCTGCATTTATATAGCACCTTTATCCAAAATGCTGTAACATTGATGCTTCTCATTCACCCATTCATACACACATTCACACATTCACACACACACACCAATGGCGATTGGCTGCCACACAAGGCACAAAACAGCTGGTAAGGAGCATTTAGGGGTTGCTTGTCTTGCTCAGGGACACCTTGATACACCCAGGGTGGAATCGAAACGGCAACCCTCTGCCTGCCAGACGACTGCTCTTTCCACCTGAGCCAATGTCGGCACAATAAAGTGCACAGGGGAACATCACTAATACTCTAATTCATTCTAATGCACTGTAACAAAAGGTGTAACCAACACACTGCATCTAGGTAAAATATGGTCAACCATACCAATGGATTATAATAAAGGTATCATTGGATTTTAATGATGATTGGATTTTAGGATGTTCTTGTGTGGAATTAAATTGTTTGATTGTGAAAACCAAGGCATTCCTGGAGAATACAATACAACATAATAGTTTTTTTACAAAAGAAAAATCTTTCACTGGAGTTTCTTGGATACCTCTTTAAAAGCAAAAGTGTGTGAGGGGTTAACTCCAGAAAATACTGTGTACATATGAGCACAAGCACAGAATTCTTTCCACTCTTTCAATTCTCTCTTTCAATTTATATTTTCGCAGAGCTACAAACAGCATTGTTTCCTGTGGTTAATCGCCTCTGCTTACCACAGTGAGGGACATTGTACTGTGGGGACATTTTAATGTGGGGTTGAAGCCATTTCACTGGAAGCATTCACACTTACAGAACAAAATCATATCAACTTCTCTTTTTTTAAAACTCAGAGCCATTCTAACCATGCAAAGTATGTGTTGTGGCCAGTTGCGTAGTGGTTAAGGAAAATGACTGGGACCTGCAAGGTTGGTGGTTCTAATCCTGGTGTAGCCATAATAAGATCTGCACAGCCGTTGGGCCCTTGAGCAAGGCCCTTAACCCTGCATTGCTCTGGGGGAGGATTGTCTCCTGCTTAGTCTAATCAACTGGGCGTCGCTCTGGATAAGAGTGTCTGCCAAATGCGTATTATGTAATGAAGTGTGAAAAAGTCATATTGCAACTCTTTCCGCTTCTTGGGTTCAACATCACACACAAAGCTATGGGACATATTCACTCTTTGTTTTTTGAAAGTTACAGTTGTATTTGTCAGCTCTTAACCCTTGTGTTGTCCAAAGGATAAAAAAATAAAGTCAAAACTGTTTAGCAGCAGAGAAAACCCCCTCAATGATCTTTTTTCAACTTGAAATTTGATGACAAAGTTTGTGATGAGTGACAAGATATTTCTTCATGCAAAATATAATTCAATTCATTAAAATTCAATTAACCTGCTTTATTTTAGCGGTTTAGTGAAGGCATTTTGACCCTTAGGACAAGGGGAGTTGACTGAATGTTAAGACTACACAAGGGTTAAAGTGCATAAATTCTAAATATATAACCATGGTCTATTTGAGTTTATTAGTTCTATTCTGATTATATATACACTCAGTGAGCACTTTATTAGGTATTGATTAGACTTATTTTTTAGACTGAGTGGTCGTTCGCGGCTGTAGCCTATCCACTGATAGGTTTGTCGCATTGTGTGTCCAGAGATGCTCTTCTGCGTATCACTGTTGTAATGTGCACATATTTACGTCACTGTCACCTCCCTGTAAGTATTGACCAGTCAGGCCTTTCTCCTCAGACCTCTCTGATTAACAAGGCATTTCTTTCTGCAGAACTGCTGCTTGCACCATGCTCTGAAAACTCAAGACACTGTTGTGCATGAAAAACCCAGGAGATAAGCAGTTTCTGAGACACTCTAACCTCCCTGTCTGGCACCAACAACCAATCTCCAGTCAAACTCACTTTTCTTCACATTTCTTCCTCATTCTGACATTACATTTTTTTGAAAAACAGCTAAACTTCGACAACCACTCCATTTAGTTGCTGCCACATGATTTGCTGATTAAATATTTGCATTAACAAAGCTGGTGTACAGGTCTACCTAATAAAGTGTTCACTGAGTATTCTAATCACATTAGTCCTATTATGTATTATGCAAACTACAAGCTTCAGTTTAACTCATTCATTCAAGTTTATGGCACAGACAGTCTCACTGCTACAATGCTCCAGAGTTCAGTATACAGTGTTAGAAACGAGTCCTACCTGGCAGCACAGTGAGGAAGAGGATGGAGAGGAAGAGTATCAGAGTGAGAGCCATATGTGCCTGATGGGTGTGTGTGTCTGTGAGAGACTCCAGCTCCCATTAGCACGAGTCTCACTTCCTGTTCCTCTCAGTCCCCACCTCTTTGGTCCCTCGTACTCCGTAGTCTGTGCTCTTTCAGTGGCCAGAGCACGATAACTATTTTTATCATTTAAAATGTATGTATTCCAGAGGTGGGTAAAGAGTGCCATATCCATTTCTGGATTTCATACCAACTTCTGACCTTAATTACATAATTAGCCTTTTGCGAAATCTGAAATTTTAGCTGCAGTACATTTTTTGATGACTGGTTGTGTGTCCCCCGTTTTACTGTGATCTAATCTTTGACAGAACCAGTGTTGGTGCATTCAGCCAATTAGTTCATTTAGCCAGGGTAATTGGTGGAAACCAGAATTGTCCACCCCTCTATTATACTGTAAACTGAAATGATAAATACAGTTACATCATTAAATTGTTATTCAGTGGCAATATTATTGTTATTTTTAATTATATATATTTTAATATATTTGAAAATTACTTATATACTATAGGTAATTTGTAATTGTAATTGTCATTTGTTAGCGCTCCTGGGAAATTGTGTTTGGAATGCTCTGGGGTTTTTTAAATCGCCGAGGAAAAATGTGATCGTTCTAATCTGTCCAGTAGAGGGCAATAGTTCCTTTTCAAGTTAGGAAAATGATGGTGTCTTTTTTTGTCCAGCAGGGACAAGCAGAGTCAAATATTTGTAATGTAGTGACTGGCTGTATTTGATGCTCTGAAATAGGAATCCTCAGGTTCCACACGTTGCTGAACATCCAGGCCTCTTCCTTTGGGCATGTGGACAAAATTCCTGTTGGTACCGTAACTCTTTCGTAACGTTTCTGCCCCCTACTGAACAGACAGGGAACATGCACGCAACGGTATCAAGATAATTGGGGTTCCAATACATTAAATTACATTACATTACATTACGTGGCATTTAGCAGACACTCTTATCTAGAGCGACATACAACAAAGTGCAAATCAAACACAAGAACAAGTGCAAAAGTGGACCTGAGAGGACAGTACTGTCCCGAGTCCTAGTGTAAACATACAGAAATTCAGAACCCTTGAAGAGTACAATTAACATACAAACTAGCATACCATTGTTGGCAGCTAGAATACAACAACAGCCAATAAAAACAACAATACCTATACAAGTAACAATATCTATACATAAGTGCTATTACGGTCTAAGGCTAATCACGGTGATTGTGAGTTGGGGAGGGAAAGGTGTAGCCTGAAGAGATGGGTCTTCAGTCTGTGCTTGAAGGAGGTCAGAGACTGCCGTTCTGACATCCACCGGGAGGTCATTCCACCACCATGGGACCAGGACAGACAGCAGTCGTGAGCGTGAAGTGCAGGTGTGGCGAGGGGGAGGCGCCAGACAGCACAAAGTGGCAAAACGGAGGGGTCTTGTTGGTGTATAGGTCTTTATAAGGGATTGAATATATACAGGGGCTGATCCTTTAACTGCCTGGTATGCGAGCACCAAAGTTTTAAATTTGATGCGAGCCATAACAGGCAGCCAGTGGAGGTTGCTGAGCAGGGGGGTGACATGTGAATGTCTGGGAACATTGAATACCAGACGGGCTGCAGCATTCTGGATGAGTTGTAGGGGTCTGATGGCAGATGCTGGAAGCCAGCCAGCAGAGAATTGCAATAGTCCAGGCGGGACAGGACCATTGCTTGAACAAGGAGCTGAGTGGAGTAGGTGGTGAGAAAGGGTCAGATTCTCCGGATGTTGTACAGGAAGAACCTGCAAGCCCGGGTCACCGTAGTGATGTTCGTGGAGAAGGATAGCCTGTTGTCCATCACCACTCCAAGGTGTCTTGCACTAGGGGATGAGGTCACTGTGGTATCCCCTAGTGAGATGGAGAAATCAGAGAAGGGAGAGGTTAAAGCAGGGATGAAGATCACGTCTGTCTTACCTGGGTTGAGCTTTAGATGGTGGTTGCCCATCCAGCTCTGGATGTCTCTCAGGCAGGTGGAGATACGGGTAGAGACCTGTGTGTCTGATCGGGGGAAGGAAAGCGACGTATAACAAAGTGCATACCCATAACCAGGGATAAGTTCGCTGAAAGACCCTAGAGGGAAGTACAATTTCAACTGCTACCTGTACAACAAAGATAAGGACGAGGGCCCATTTTTTTTTTTTTTTATTTTATTTATTTTTTGAACAAAGAAACAAACAACAAAAGTGACCAAAGTTACCTATCCAAACACTGCTTACCTAGCCAACTAAAAATACCGATACACAAAGCAAGTCACAGAGACAACAATTAAGGTTCACAGGGAGGTAGGGAGGGATGGGGAGAGGTGCTGCTTGAAGAGGTGTGTCTTCAGCTTGCGCTTGAAGGTGGGGAGAGATTCTACAGTCATTCTACATCATTCATAGATAGGATGGGGCGGCCTGTAGCGTAGTGGTTAAGGTCAGGAAGGGCTGCCGTTTGTGAGGAGCCTGAGAGCTGGTACATGTCAAGGACAATACACTGTTTGGACTAGCTTTGGGGAGTTTCAGGGCCAAAGGAGATAAGGGGAAGATGTTTTAGTTGAGAGGTCACAGGGGTCATGGGAAGAGAAGGTGCCTGTAACCCACCACCTATGGGAAAGGTTCCGGACACTCCCACAGGCACTGCTGTCATTACACCGGTGACTGCTCTCCTAGATTAAATATTCAAAACTGCTATTGAGATAGATTGAGATTGGGGAGAGATTCTACAGTTCTGACCTCAACGGGGAGTTCGTTCCACCACCGTGGAGCCAGAACAGACAGTAGACGTGAGCGTGAGGTGGAGGTTCGGAGAGGGGGAGGTGCCAAGCGGCCTGTGGAGGCTGAACGAAGAGGTCTGGCAGGGGTGTAGGGTCTGATGATTTTTTGTAGATAAGCTGGGGAAGACCCCCTAACTGCTTGGAAGGCTAGCACCAATGTTTTGAATTTGATGCGAGCCATGACAGGCAGCCAGTGGAGGGAAGTAAGCAGGGGGGTGACGTGTGAGTATTTGGGAAGGTTGAAGACCAGACGAGCTGCTGCATTCTCGATAAGTTGGAGGGGTCTGATGGCGGACGCTGGGAGGCCAGCCAAGAGGGAATTGCAGTAGTCCAAGCGGGATAGAACCATCGCTTGGACCAGGAGCTGGGTCGAGTAGGGGGTCAGAAAGGGGCGGATTCTCCGTATGTTGTATAGGAAGAACCTGCAAGACTGGGTCACCGCCGCAATGTTATCGGAAAGGGACAGTCTGCTGTCCATCACCACGCCGAGGTTCCTTGCACTGGGTGACGGCGTGAGTGTGGTATCCCTGAGGGAAATGGAGAGATCCAGATGAGGAGAGATATTAGCAGGGATGAATATCATTTCAGTCTTGCCTGGGTTGAGCTTTAGATGGTGGTTGTCCATCCAGCTCTGGATGTCCCTCAGGCAAGCAGAGATAAGGGCTGAAACCTGCGTATCAGATGGCGGGAACAAAACGAAGAGTTGGGTATCGTCCACGTAGCAGTGGTAGGATAGCCCATGTGCAGTGATCACAGGGCCAAGGGAGCGAGTGTAAAGAGAAAAAAGAAGCGGGCCTAGGACTGAGCCCTGGGGAACTCCTGTAGTGAGGGGCCGAGGTGTCGATACCGAACCAGCCCAAGCAACCTGAAGGAGCGACCAGAGAGGTAGGACTCAATCCAGTCCAGGGCTGTGCCACAGATGCCCGATATGCATAGCTGATGAAATTAACAAACAAAGTGAGTTAACTAACTGCGACCTTAAAAAGCTAAAAGAAGTGTTAATGCAAGGCAAATATGCTGTAGGTAAAAATCAATGTGGTTTGATCGATATGAAACCATACACAATAGAAGGAAAAAGGATAACTATATTTTCAGATGGAAGTAAAACTAAACAAATGGGTGATCAGGCGCGAGCAGCATATATAATTAAAAGCACCCTTCCTCTGCGGCAAGGTATGGGAAGACAGATTCTAGCCAGGCTAGAAAGCACAGTAATATCAATAGGAAAACCCAAAGAAATCAGATCAGACAATGGAGCTCATTTCAAGAATACCTTTATCAATAAATGGTGTATCAAAAACAATATAGAAAGAATATTCTCCCCACCCTATCATCCTCAAGCAAATGGGATAGTAGAGAGGAAAATACAAACAGTGAAGAGATTGATAGCCAAAACTTGTAATAGCAAGGATTGGGATCAGAACATAATAAAATTACATGAGCAGATAAATGACTATGACACTACGGGGGGGGGGGGGGTCCCTGTAAAGGTGAGGTTTGGACCCATAGACAGGGTAGAGAAAGTGTTAGATAAAAATATGGTAAAATTGAAAAAGGGAGGAATAACCTCAGTGGCACAGTGTAAGAAAGTATAATGGAGGTAGGACCACATACATATTTACTGCCTAAAAGCTTGTTCCTTAAAGTCTGGGTCAAGGTGGTCAGACAGACAGATGGGACATTTAGAGTTTTAACAGCTAGAAAAGGTCATGACCTTGCACAAAATGGAGGCCAGAAATAAAAAAAAACCCTGTCCAGTGCTGGAAGACATTAAAGGGCCAGGCTGTTGCATCCTGTGTTCATGTAATGAGTTAAGGATATCAGGGACCTGGTGGGTCAAGAGTACCCCCAAAAATAGAGGGGTTACCAGGGGACGCCCTATGGGGAATGACAACCCAGACAGGGCACTCTCCAGTAGTGATGATGCACAGATTTGTGGTCTGTGGACAACGCAGAATTAGCATTGCAACAAATACCACTTTCCTCATGGCTAGAGAGATAGAGGGGCCTGAGAAGGGGGGGGCAGCCTAGAAAGAAGTGTTACTGCCTTGAAACAGCAGAAGGGGAACTCGTGACATGTAATGAATGCAGAGAACTCATTTCCGAGGGATCAGCTGTAGCAGCAGGCCTCACTCATGCATTAATCCCCTATGATAAAAATGAATGCCTCCAAAGGTCAGGAAAGGTCAACATACGCCCAGCCCATTATGGGTAGACAACGAGACGACCAATTAAGAAATGTGATTGAACAGACATATAACTACGGGCCCACCTGGCTGCTGATGGTTAACTGAAAGGGGGAAACAGATACCAGACCTATGAGGTTTAGGTGAAAAGCCATAAATAGAGAAGGAATGGTAGTATGGAGATTAACGAGGAAAGTTAAAAATTGTCTGTACCCACCAGAAGATGCTGAAGTACTTGACGTACCTTTTGGGGATCACACAACCAGAGCATGTCATAGCAGTGATACAGATCTATTAATGAGAAAGTTCAAAGCTAGAGCACAAAAAGCAGGGCAAGTGGCATACTTCAGGTTGCATGCTTTCCCTGTAGAAGGGATATTAAAAGGGGTGAGAAGACAATTAACTGTGTGCGCAGAAGGCCTAATTGATGGGCAAGTGAGAGAAACACTTGTGGTTGAGGAATCCCGGCGGGGAGCCACAGGGCGGATAAACCCTCGCCACAACCATTCTGATGATAAAGATGAGGCCACAGGGCCTCTCTACACACTAACCATAACAGTCACCACCAGAGTTGTGGTTGGCGAAGGTGTATACTCTGTTTCAGCTAGGCACTCAGTTGAACCCCTGTCTACAGACGAAGAGGGAGGAGAAGCAGACACTACGGGAAAAGCAGCTGAACCTGTAGTTCCAGACACCGAGCCAGAGTACAAGGACGTCAGCGATTTTGCTACTCCAATACCACTGAGAGATACCCTGAGCAATGGAGGACCTAGTGATGCTTCTCAGCAATGACGCCCAAGGAGGCCGAGAATGTCGTGTTTCAGCGGGTGTTTCCGATCAGGAACTGCTGACAGAGTACATGAAAATCCGAAACCAAAAGAAAAATCAACAAATCCTACGCAGTGAGTCTTCGAAGAAGGAACAAGATCGGGAAAGGAAAGGGTTAGCAATAATAGGGTTAATATTTCTTGTAGCAGTCATAGGATTAGGAAGTTATGTAATGAAATACTTACCAATACACATGCGTTACTAAGGAAATAAATGTGATCTGGTGTAAATACAACATGACGTCACCAGGAAGTGAAAACAGTACCGAAAGTTGCGGTCAGGAAGACAAAAAAGATATAAGGGAAATATCAATCTCTAAAAACGACGTTAAAAAGGGTGTAATGACAATGGCATGCACATGGGAAGGAGATGAATACGCAACCTTCAAATATAGGCCCGTAGAAGAACAACTTAGAAATTAGATAAGTTGGTACTGGACTAAAGTTATGAAAGGAAAAAATCCTAAAACAAACTACAGGGCAGAATGGATTCATTATACGTTAATGAGTGGTTGGTGGGAGGCCTATGCTGGAGATATAGGGAATAATGCACAAAACCAAGACTATTTCATGTCCCTGACTACTTTATGCCACCGCTCAGGACTAATTACACAAGGAAGCAAGAACATGGAGTTATGCCTCAACTAATTTATTTTAATGATACATTTGGAAAAAGGGTCTAGTAGTATCTAGTAAATTAGACCTCTGGGGCCCTACTTAAAAATATAGGGGGTCATAACCCCAGATAACACTTGCAGGAGAGGAAAAGAGTTGATATAGCAACAGCCAGCTTGTGACCTTTGAGACGACTTGTGCCTGGTATGGAAAGCTTGGAAGGAGATGATTAATACAGGACAAGTACATGAAGGATATAAGTGGATGAGAAATGTAACCCTTTATAGCAACACAAGTAAACATATTTTTATAGGGAGAGGAAGGTTCTCTGGTGTGATCAGAGCAATCTGGATAGGAGTTAAACAGGGAATGAATAATGGAGTAGATATGGTCAAAGAAACCACCTCCACTATGATGTCCTGGGGATGGAACACTATTAAATCCCTGTTTGGGCCCTGGGTATGGGTTATAGGGGTTGGAATACTAATCATAGGAATACTATATGTCATTTTTGTATGCTTAAGGTGCAGGCGTCATAGACAACAGTATGCATACCACAAGCTCAAGTCTCAAGAACAAGAGCATGAGCATCATCGCACTTTTGCTGAAATCGTGTCCAGACGACCCCGGCAAGAAATCACTGACTGTTAATGGAGGCCTAAGATAAACATAGGGAAAAGATAGAGGGGTGAAGGACACTGACCTCAAAAACCAAAATGGCTATGAAAAGGCCTAAATAGATAAAGTATAAAACCTGGAACAGTCAGAGACACAAGTCACACCAGAAAAACAGCTGAAGGAAGCATTCAGGAATAATGGCTCGGAACAGTTCCTATGAAACCATTAACCAAACCGGGGATTTATCAGGGGAAGGGGATCCGGGAGTGCGGGAGAACGGTGAAGCAGTACCGTTAGCTCTATCCATGGTGAGTTCCCTCCTCTTGTTCGTGATTTGGATCTTGGTAACATAGAAACAGTAATTAAAGTCATTAGGAGGCAAAATTGTTAATTGAGTTCTAGAACCAAAGCACGGATTTATGTGGTTACCAGGAATGCGGAAGGGCAAGATATCAGATAAAGATGACAGATATAATTCGAATACTGAATATGAGATTTGATTTTTGTCAATAACAGGCACCTTAGGAATACAAATATGGAATTACAAATTTACTACGTGGCTGGTATTAGTACAACATGCATTAACTGTGGGTTATCTAATTCTAATTTTTCTAGTTGGCAGGTGTTAAGAAATAATATAAATTATATACCTGATCATGCTCGTGTTTGATGGGTCACAAATAATACCAGCCCTCAGTTGTATGTCCATGGAAATGTGGATAATTGTGAATCAAGGTGTAGGGGCAGGAGCCCAGAGAACAATTTCTATCTCTCGTGTCCCTAGTAATCAACACTGTCAAGGGCCTCCGAACAAGGAAGGGGATTTAACAGAGTCCTCAAACTATGCAATCAGAATTCACCCAGAAAGCCTGGGCTCCTGAGAGCATCTCAGGATTCAAAATCCGTGAAGAAAGCCGTACAAAATATCATTCATAGTTCACAGGAGTCCCCACACTAAAGTTACAAATCCAAGACTAAACTCCAAAGTGAGGTGTTCCGTGTAAGAACATTTGCATAACCTCCTTCACCAGACCAGCAAACCTTATACATAAATCCATGCAACCAACAGAGATGTAACTCGATCCGTTGGAAGTTTAAGGTTGATTGGAGAAATGGAAATGGAATGGGGCATGGAAAAACTTATAATATATTCCGGTAGAGGTAGGATGAAGAAATAATATAAAATAAAGAAAAATTGTATCTGATCTCTGACAGAATATAACCGGGAAATGGATTATGGAAAACGAACAAGTGGAAGCCAGTGAATCACAATCCCCAGTGACAGCCCTAAAGGAGGAGTTGGCAAACGAAACAGATACGCCCAGTTATCCCATAGAATTAGGAGGGTGTCGTAATCATGTGGTGAATACTCTGTTTGCCTTGGGAGATAAGAGGAGGTTATTTAACACCTGCAACCTCAAATACCACCCACTAGATTCCTGTCTAAACTGTGAGATAACCGTGAAGTCTAGGCAGAGGGCCAGGGGCCTGTACGGTTGTCTCTGCAGCCCGTGCTTTGTCTCGAACAAGACTGAATGCGTCAATATCATCAACATAGAAAATCACAGACACACCCAATTTGAAATCTTAGAGCATACAATAACTGTATATCCAGACATTCCAAATTACCCATCGCCAGAAGGACTAGTCACACCCCTACCATGTATCGGCACAGTTAAGTTCTCTCCTTATGATAAACAAAGAGGAAATGTTGTAAAAATGCACAGGAATGTATTTCCTTATATCCACCAAGACCTTGAAGGGAAAAAACAGAATATATATATATAATCAAGAGAAACAAAATACCCGCTCGGCAGCTGTAAAAACACTCGAAAGGGGAAAACTATGTGGGGGAGGGGTTTGTATTATCTGTGTGTTATTTTATCTTTAAAGACGGTTTGGGGTATACCCCTGAAGCTTCCTGGTCTCAAGATGCAGTTACGAGGTTGAAGGGGGTGAAGTTTCGAGGATGTGAGAGACATTGCCCATTTCACGCTGCGAGGAGGCATGTGTGGATGCCTGGAATCTGTCTGCTTCAACATGAAGACAACGCTCAGGAATGGACAGGACTTTGGATACGAGGCGCCTGTAGAGGAGTGGCTTTTGGGACTATTGGTTGCATCATTGTTTTGTTCTTTTATTTTTTGTTTTTATATTAGCACACTGCGGATGTGCAACTGTCTAAAATGAGGTGGCTAACGATGGAGTGAGGCACGAAACAGGCACATTACTGTTGGATAAGCTTGCTATGTGTGTGGCTTAGAAGCCGCAAAAGAGGGAAATTATATAGAATATTGTCCCTAGTTATTCTATGTTTATCTTATGAATCAGTATGATTATCTTATGTTATTCTATGTATCAGGATGAGGAAAGTAGACAAATTATTTTTCTCTTTAAACATGTTATTATGGTTATATTATGGAAGAAAAGTATAATGTAACCTAGGATTTATATATCCAGATATGGATTCTCAAGCATATAGTCAGAGGACTGCTTAAAAGAATAAATTGTGCTTGTGACAGATAACCAGAAAAAATGTAAGGGAGGGGTGAGTGCTCTGCTCAGCTTACGTCATATAGGCATATGTGCAGGAGATAGGGCAGAACACTCTCCCATTGGTAGGTGCGCTCATGGGCTTGGTTGATGATAAAAAAACAATGAGGAGGATGACAGATGGGAGCCCAGTTAGTACTTGGTACTCCCTACCGTTTGATCCCTGGATGTTAAAGCTGTATGGGTTAATTCAGAGGCACTTACGGGCTAAGATTGGCTTAGTGCGAGGGGTTGAAGGGGGTGTCTGATGAGAGATTGACAGGAGGATGGGTTAGGCAGGAATGCATTGTTAACCCCTCGCACACGCCATTGAGGTGGTAGCAAGAACGCCCGTATATGCGGTTCAGAGCTAATGAGCAGCCATAATTGTCAGCAGAGGAGTCTGAAGTCGGGGTAGAGTACTAAGGAGCAAGGTTTAAGGTCTGACTGAGGCCATGAATAGAATGAGTTCCAGCATGACCTTGGAGGAGATTCAACATGCTGAGCGAGCAGTCGGGGAATACCCCAACCCTACAGGGGAGAAGCATAATGCCTGGTTAAAGCAAAAAGATGAGGAAAACAATATAGATGATGGGGAAATGATAATCTGATAATTTATTGGATAGATTCAAAGGACTGACTGTAGAGGAGTTGGGGGATGAATTACACTCGGCTATTAATTGGATGTCCTTTGTAGATTTCTTAAGGTGCCACAAAAAAGAGCACCTGAAGAGTGTATTGAGATGGTGGAAGGCACTTACTGCTGGCTTGTATGATGTCAAAGTTTGGAGAGAGTCCAAGGAGAGATTATGACAGGGAGACAAATAACAGTGATGAATAGGCTCATTAAAAAAGTTGCATAAGAGATAAGTGTCTTCCCACTCGGTATACTGGGGACATTTCTTATCAAAAAAGGTACACTTTCATATAAATTAAGGATATATAAGGAGTGAGCTTTTAGACATTAAAAAGCAGAAAAAATAAGAAGAAAGAAGAGAGAAGAAAAAACACTTAACAAGATATCTAAGGGCTGTTGAGGAGAGAGCAACGCAGGACAGCTGTAGTCAAGCTGGAGCGACACGCTCCCTCTGCGCGCCACTCCAGGATATGGATATGGAGAACGGAGTGACGTACGCAGTGCGGACTCAGCCCAAGAGTTGTGGCAAAGGGCTGATGTTGAAAGAGCAACGCAGAACAACTATAATCGAGCTTGAGTGGTAATTATAATCTATATTACTTGTAGAAGTAGGAAAAGCAGTACATAGAAGTTCAACGTTATAAGTTTCCTTTCATTTTTATGCCTTTTATTTTTCATTAAGATACTATATAAGGTAGAAAAAATGTAGAAAAGTTTTAGAGTGTAGATGCACATAATATTCTAGGAATAGTTTCTTTTAACTTCCAGAAGGGGGAGCTATAGGATAAGGTAAAGGCCAAAGAGGATGGATATTTGAGGGGTGCACCTTGAATTTAACATCTGGTGGAAAGGTGAATTAGAAAGAGCTAAAGGGGTTATATGAACCTTGTATGTGATTAGCAAACTGAAAGATGATGTTTAACCTGTCAGCTGTATAACTCTATTCTTT
Source organism: Conger conger (assembly GCF_963514075.1). Classification (NCBI taxonomy): domain Eukaryota; kingdom Metazoa; phylum Chordata; class Actinopteri; order Anguilliformes; family Congridae; genus Conger; species Conger conger. Next base: position 71,653,403 of record NC_083763.1, on the reverse strand, counting down.
TGATTCTTTTGATTATAATAAAGTATATCTGACTATAATCATATGTGATAAAGGTTCTTTTAGAGGAATACAGTGAATACAGGAAATCGTATACCAGATTTGCATCACACCCTTCACTTCGAGACTGGGCTGGAAGTTCAGTAGAACTTACCAGGGCTCCAGGATGTGCGGAGTACTTAAAGGAAAAGAGAGTTCGTCCCCGAGACACCTCCTCGTGGGGTACTGCTCGTGGGAAGGTGAGGTCTGAGCTCGGCAAGGGGTCCGTAGCTCACGACAGTATCTAACTGATTCTGATCACCTAATCAGAATAACAGAACCGAGCTAAACTGCCGGCAGCTGGTGAAAAACACACGAGATTTGCAAACTAATAACAGAAAATGCAACACACCTGGTCTAACTAACGCAGTAATTTGACAACAAATCTACAGCTGGTGATAGACTAACAAGGTTTCCTTAATACCTACTGCTCACACGCAAAAAACACAGAAATAATACTTAAGTTCCCTGGAGGTCTTCAAGTACACACGGCTAGTGGAAAAAATACACTTCTCAAACATTTCCCATTACATATTCTCTGGGTCAACTGCAGTGCGATTAGCTGGAGGTTAATCCTCAATACCACAAAAATGCATTAAAACTCGAACAGCTAATCATTAACAGATTTGGATATCAGTTCCAGAGTTCTGTGAAGGTTTAGACTGCAGCTACAAAACACACTGCAATTGATCCTGTGTTTTGTGTGTCTAGAGTAAAGATGCAAATTGTAGTTAAACAACTCAAAAGGGGAATATATATAAATATGTTCACATTTCACAGTGTGCCACTTTAAATTCTGATATTTACTGGCTGTACAGCTGACTGAGATATGATGAACAATCTCACCTGTAGATTTTTCAGGACAACTGAGCTGTACAGGACCTCATCTGCAGGGTTTTCAGATGGCTGGGACAGTAAAGGGGAACATGTTTCTGTTCCTGACCACGGTTAGGGGGTCGGCTCAATTTCATTCAGTCAATTCAAGTTCATTATGTGAAAAATGCCCCATTGAGGATTATCCCATGAATCGATACATAAACCCTTTAATCAAATCTTTAAAAAAATTAATGTCATTTCATTGCCTGACTGAACAGACAGTGGAATCGACCCCAACCCTGTCCGTGTTTCCCACTGCTACCAGAGCAGAGGAGGACACACTCAAATTTAGTGACTAATTTAAAATTTAACTCACTAGTGAACATTCTGGAACATTTTCCCTCAACAAAGAGGCACATTTATAATCTCTTATAATCAAGTGTAATGATTGCCAAACAAACTGTTCATATATGGCAATAAAATACAGCATGATTTCTAAGAAATACAGGATCTCTAAAGAGGATGGGATGAGACTGAATATTAACGGTACAATTCTCTGCAAAAATCCTGCCACTACCCAACCTGTGACTGTTGTGGACTTATTCTGTGTGATGATGACTGCCTGTAGCAGCCCCACAGAAAGATGGTCCAACACTTTAACTGATGATTTTAGATTAATTGAAAATCCCGAAATCAACAAACTGGTTGTAAAAGAAAATAAAGAAGAAATACTGTTAGCTTCCGATACAGTTTCAAAACTTGAACGACCATAATTAGCTCTTACAAAGCTTAAACTAACTTTGGCTAAACAAAACCTTTAGCAATTCAGTCCTTACGATTAAAACTCATTTATGGCACCAAGCACATATCACTATCACACTATTACAATTGATACTAACCTAGTGCCTCTTCGGGGGGTGTGTGTGCCATCAAGCCCCTCCAGCTGGTCCAGAATGCTGCAGCCCGCCTGATCACCAGTCAGCCCAGGTCGGCTCATGTCACCCCGCTTCTCATTGGCCTCCACTGGCTTCCTATTGCCGCACGCATCCGATTCAAGGCCCTAGTGTTGGCATTTCAGGCTGCTAAGGGGACTGCCCCACCTTACATACAATCCTTGAGCACTCCCTACTCCCCAGCTAGACCACTCTGGTCTGCCAGCTCTGGTCGCCTTATGGTTCCCTCTCTACGAGCACCTGGCAGTCGAGCTGCACGTTCACACCTGTTTTCCGTTCTGGTTCCTCAGTGGTGGAATGACTTGCCTACCACTGTCAGGACAGCAGAATCCCTCCCCCTATTTCGACGCAGACTCAAAACACACCTTTTCAAACTCTACCTTAGTCCTCCCTCCTGATTTCCCCCGCCCCCCCCCTTTCTGATATCCCTATCCTCCTTGTCTAACCCAAAAAAGAAAAAAGAAAAAAGAAAAAGAAAAAAAAAGAAATTTGCACTTATGATGACTATATGTTTAGAACAGCATTCCATGTGTATTTTCCTAGTTATGGATGTGATGCTTTGATTTGTGGAAGAATGGTTGGCATTTATATAGCGCCTTTATCCAAAGCGCTGTACAATTGATGCTTCTCATTCACCCATTCATACACACGCTCACACACCAACGGCGATTGGCTGCCATGCAAGGCGCCAACCAGCTCATCAGGAGCATTTGGGGGTTAGGTGTCTTGCTCAGGGACACTTCGACACAGCCCGGGCAGGGAATTGAACTGGCAACCCTCCGACTGCCAGACGACTGCTCTTACTGCCTGAGCCATGTCGCCCCCTAGAACCTATGCACTTGTAAATCGCTTTGGATTAAAAGCGTCTGCCAAATGACTAAAAATGACTAATACTCAGGAAAATAAAGCAGTATAAGCTTAAAACGTAAATTAGATATTAAAACAGCATCATCAAATTCACTGATGCAAAACATACAGTGGGAGAAATAATTATTTGATCCCTTGCTGATTTTGTAGGTTTGCCCACTTACAAAGAATGGAACTGTGTAGAAGTTTAATCATAGGTACATTTTAACATTGAGAGACAGAATATCACAAAATAATCCACAATAACAACATCATATACATTTTATAAATTTACTATCGTATTTTTGCATGAAATAAGTATTCCCTACCCCTACCAATCAACAATAATTCTGGCTCCCACATACCAGTTAGTTTTCCATTAAGAAGCACTCCTAATCTGAACCTGTGTCAACTCGTTACATCGTTATGCAGCTGTATAAAAGACACCTGTCCTCACAATCAGATTCCAACATTTCCACCATGGCAAAGACAAAGGAGCTGTCTAAGGACATCAGGGACAAAATTGTAGACCTGCACAAGGCTGGGATGGGCTACAAGAAAATAAGCAAGCAGCTTGGTGAGAAGTTAACAACTGTTGGAGCAATTATTAGAAAATGGAAGAAACACAAATTCACCGCCAATCTCCCTCGGTCTGGGGCTCCACGCAAGATCTCACCTCGTGGCATATCAATGATCATGAGAGAGGTCAGGGATCAGCCCAGTACTACACAGAAGGAGCTTGTTAATGACCTGAAGGCAGTTGGGACCACAGTCACGAAGAGAACCATCAGTAACGCACTACACCGTGAAGGATTAAAATCATGCTGCGCGCGCAAGGTTCCTCTGCTGAAGAAGGCACATGTATAGGCCCGTCTGAAGTTTGCCAAAGAACACCTGGATGATCCAGAGGAGGCTTGGGAGAGGTGATGTGGTCAGATGATGCCAAATAGCTCTATTTTGGTCTCAACTCTACTCGTCGTGTTTGGAGGAAGAGAAATGCTGAGTGCAACCCCAAGAACACCATCCCCACTGTGAAGCATGGAGGTGGAAATCTTATGCTTTGGGGGTGTTTCTCAGCTAAGGGGACAGGACGACTTCACCATATCGAGGGGAGGATGAATGGGGCCATATACCAGGAAATTTTGGGCGACAACCTCCTTCCCTCAGTGAGAGCACTGTAAATAGGTCGTGGATGGGTCTTCCAACATGACAATGACCCAAAACATACGGCCAAGGCAACAAAGGAATGGCTCAAAAAGAAGCATATTAAGGTCCTGGAGTGGCCTAGCCAGTCTCCAGACCTAAATCCCATCGATAATCTGTGAAGGGAGCTGAAGCTTCGAGTTGCCAAGCGACACCCTCGGAACCTTAAGGATTTGGAGAGGATCTGCAAAGAGGAGTGGACCAAAATCCCTCCCAAGATCTGTGCAAACCTGGGGAAAAACTACAACACAACTGACCTCTGTGCTTGCCAACAAAGGTTTCTCCACCAAGTATTAAGTCCTATTGTTCTATGGATCAAATACTTATTTCATGTGAAAATATGATATTAAATTTATAAAATGTATATGATGTTGTTATTGTGGATTATTTTGTGATATTCTGTCTCTCAATGTTAAAATGTACCTATGATTAAAATTCTACAGTTCCATTATTTGTACGTGGGCAAACCGGTTGGCCCAGAGAGTGCTTAAAGGGAAATGTTTGCGTACCTCTCAGTATTATTATTTTTTTGAGATTCTGAAGTATTGTGTGTGCATGTCCAGTTCTGTACAGACAACACACTCATCGAACCGTTCTGCAGCAGATAGAGCCGTCATGTGATCTACAGCTCAGTTGCCGGGCAGAAAACAGTGCTCATATTGCCATCGTGGTAATATGCAAGTTACAGTACAGTGACACAGGTACCGTAAAAAGCATGGGGCGGTTCTAGGATTTTTTTACTGGGGTGGCCAAGGGTTGTCTGGGGGTGACAACCTTATCTCCTGGCTTCACAGGCAAGAAACATTTTTGGGGGTTATTTATGTTTTTTTTATTGTTTCACATGTGAAAAAACAATGACATAAATTAATAGGCTATAGGCTACTGATACACTAATGTACAGGATGCCATTAACAATGACAAATAAATAGGCTTTTGTCATCAAGACCCTTCTCTGAGCTCACAAACAAAAGTTAAGGCTATTCAGTAGATAAATGCTCTAAGCAAACAAACAAAAATGCATAATACAAACCCTGGGTATCTTTCTCTGAATGAACACAAAGGGCACAGTTTTGAGGCTCTTTCTTTGGTGCGCTGTGTGCAAAAACAGGGAGTGTGGCACAAATGTGGCATGGAATCAGGAATAGAATGCTCTGGGACTCATTCTATTCCATATTCCATTCCACACTGCCTGAGGACAGTGCACTGAAGAGCCTCAGAATTGCACCAGTTATGACTAAACTGAATTACACAGCAAATCATATATACATGATGTAAGACAATTATATGTTTATGGATCAAGAATAAAAACAAATATCTTCACCATATTTAAGGCCATTACAGTCATGGACTGTGTTGTGAAGAACAAACTACAAGGTGGAGAGCAATCCCTGCCATGGTACACCAACATAATGCCATTTTACAGGCCTGTTTCAATTGGAGAAGAATAACATGAAGTGGCTGGATAAGTAAAACATGCCTCAGAGCTGGTGAGAATGTGATTTTGAACAAAGCAAGAGTGTGTATTATCATCTTTTAGACATTTATTACAATAAATAATGCTCTGAACTCAAACTATTATATTAAACAAACACAAGTAATTTATTTCTTGTTGCGATTAACGGTCGTTAGCTTGCTAACTAGGTAGCTAGTCACTAGTCTTCAATTTAGCCAGCAAACGCTACCTAACGTCAGCTAGCTAGCTAGTTTAATGTTATTTAAAAATGATATTTGTCACCCTGACAAGAGCAAAATGAAGCTTAAAGGTTTAAAAATGTCACTTAGAAGTAAATTCACCATACAAACAGTCCTGTCACGATTTTTGCAGCACATTTTCCAGCAAAAACAGATTGACTGGCAAAACAGCCAATGACATGCCAATGGGATGGCCAATCATATTGGCGCTTCTGACAGACGGGCTTTTGACACACATTTGGAAGCTTTTATACAGTGGCAGCAAAACGGAAAAGACTGTCTTTGTAAAAGCAGACTGACAATCTGTGGGGTGGCACTGGGGTGGCCAATCAGATCTTAGGGGCGGTACCGGCTACCCCGGCCACCCTGTTAGAACCGCCCATGGTAATAAGGAACAAAACTACTATCTTACTTATCTTTATGACTCTACTTTCCCCCAAGATTTCTCTCTTTCTCTTTTATTTCAAGGATCACATGCAGAGTGGCTCTGGTAAAGGGTTCACAACTACTATTTTAATTTGCTAAAATTGTTTTCAAAGAACATGTTACTCTGTGCTGTTTGGTTCCTGAATATCAGAGCTTCAGTGAAGCTTCAGTGAAGTTCTTGCACGGCAAACTCCACCTCTTATTCCACTGATACTTTAATTTCACACAGACGAGGAGTTCTATACTGCCAATATTTAATACATTTAAACAGTGTGGGCTTTCAAAAAGAATCCCTTAGCGCACTATAGAAATAGGTGGTCTGACTGACTAAATGCCATTGGGTGTTAATTTGGTAGTAATTAGCAGCTTGTTTGGGATTATGGATGAACTAAATAATTTGCAGTCTTGCTCTTCAGCCAAATATCAACACCCTAAATGCTATGGGATACATATTTTAAAGCCCTGTGCTGCGACCTGCGGAACTTTCTTTGCATTTCACTTCCTCATATATTGGCAAACATTCCTATTCCTGTTGTTTATTGCACCTTTTTCTGGTTGCGCTGAAGCATGTTCGTATTAGAACCCCAATTATCTAGACATATTTGCGTGAATGTTCCCTGTCTGTTCAGTAGGGGGCAGCAACATGACGAAAGAGTACAGTCCCTACCCCATTACAAATGTTTGACCTCAGAAATAGACACCTTCAGTTTCCTTATTTGATTGCTTACTGTAGTCCTCTGCTGTACAGATTAGAAATGTTCAGATCTTTACATGGAAATAAACAAATTAAAAAAAAAAAATTATATAGGTGACTGGCTCAAAAACACAAATACAAATACAAATAAAATCTTCTACTAATGGAGGAATGACACTTTTTAGAGGACCTTGTATTTCTTACACACAAAAAATGACAAACTTTAAAAACTAAATGCAAAGGCAAATTATAACAATTAACCATATTCTTTATATTGTTTGGAATTCCACAAATTCCAGAGCTGGGAAGATTCTGATGAGGCCCAGGTGATGACATCAGAGCGACACTACATCTATAAAAAGTGGAAAACACAATTTCATCATATAATTTCGATGACTATCCATGTACATACGAGAGTGCTTTAGTTTGTCTCCTGGTACACTTCTGAGCTTTTCTTTGCCATTACATAGGCATGCTGAATAATAAATAAATAAATGAATAAATAAATAAATAAATAAATAAATAAATAAATAAATAAATAAATAAATAAATAAATAAATAAATAAATAAATAAAAGAGTAAAAATAAGTAAATGCAAAATAAGTCTTTCAACCATCCAAAGCCCAGGCAGTCATTACAGCTATTTTGGCATGTGGGTTTGAAGCTAGCATGAAATTGAGACATCACATTTGACTGGAGAAACTGCTTATTGCTGCCATGGAAGTTAAGCCATTTTTTCTCCAATATTGTGGCTGCTAAACATGAAATAGACTAGATAAGAATTTGTTGTCTATTATCCCTCAATTTCTTTCTTTCTTAAAACACCCTATAGTTCTCCCAGTCATGAAATGTCCCCTGTAAACTCAAAGAGGAATATGTGGTCAAATTGATAGTGTTACATCTAATCCAGGGTGACAACCATCCCCAGTCTCCCATACTGTACATTGCAGGGCTCACCGTCATCATTTGGTTGTGTAACGTCCTGTGTCTTCTATTCTCTCTTGATTGCATTGCTCCTGACCCAAAAAAACAGAAGGCAGAAAAAACATGGCTCAATAAAACCAATGACATGGGGTCACAAAAACCACGTGATTCAAGTAATTATGGTGAATTTCTGATTTTCACATCCACAGTTACTCTATCTCATTTTGTTCTATTTCCTTAGTTTTTCTTGTTAACAAGGATCACAGTCCTTTTAGTATCTTTTAGGACACAAATATTCTCTAGAAATAAAATTTAGATTCTCAGTGGGCATGAGGCATTCTTAACAGAAGATTAAGGTAAGATCTGAAATGGAAACTGGACCACATTTCCGTTTGAAGGGCTTCAACAGAAGTGTGAAATTTATGGTGAAAGCATTGGCCCTGCCCTCTGATACAGTTCCGAGAAGCTGTGCTGCTAGAAGCTCATGGAGTTATTAACTCTTAACCTCTTGCCTGATGATATCACTGATGAATAATAGAACGATCACATGACTCACTGCGGTTTTGCCAGATCTTCCAAAAGGCGACGGCGGTGCATATTAGGAACACCAAAACAAGCCCGGCGTGACGTAGCACCCACAGAGTCCTTTCCAGGCACGTCTGTGCACTACACAGAGAAGACTGCTTTGAGTGTCATTCAATGAGTGCACCACAAACAATGTTTTTGTGCAGTAGTGTCAAACTTTGGAACGTATTTCCAAATATGCAGCCAGAAAAAGCCCTGAATGAAGTGGGAAAGATGCTCTGAGATGCATCGTGGGCATGCAGTGGGAGCAATAATTATTTGATCCCTTGCTGATTTTGTAGGTTTTCCCACTTACAAAGAATGGAACTGTGTAGAATTTTAATCATAGGTACATTTTAACATTGAGAGACAGAATATCACAAAATAATCCACAATATACATCATATACATTTTATAAATTTACTATCGTATTTTTGCATGAAATAAGTATTTGATCCCCTACCAATCAACAATAATTCTGGCTCCCACAGACCAGTTAGTTTTCCATTAAGAAGCACTCCTAATCTCAACTCATTACCCAAAACACCTGTGTCAACTCGTTACATCGTTATGTAGCTGTATTAAAGACACCTGTCCACACAATCAGATTCCAACATTTCCACCATGGCCAAGACAAAGGAGCTGTCTAAGGACATCAGGGACAAAATTGTAGACCTGCACAAGGCTGGGATGGGCTACAAGAAAATAAGCAAGCAGCTTGGTGAGAAGTTAACAACAACTGTTGGAGCAATTATTAGAAAATGGAAGAAACACAAATTCACCGCCAATCTCCCTCGGTCTGGGGCTCCACGCAAGATCTCACCTCGTGGCATATCAATGATCATGATAGAGGTCAGGGATCAGCCCAGTACTACACAGGAGGAGCTTGTTAATGACCTGAAGGCACAGTCACGAAGAGAACCATCAGTAACACACTACACCCTGAAGGATTAAAATCCTGCTGCGCGCGCAAGGTTACTCTGCTGAAGAAGGCACATGTACAGGCCCGTCTGAAGTTTGCCAAAGAACACCTGGATGATCCACAGGAGGCTTGGGAGAAGGTGATGTGGTCAGATGATGCCAAATAGCTCTATTTTGGTCTCAACTCTACTCGTCGTGTTTGGAGGAAGAGAAATGCTGAGTGCAACCCCAAGCACACCATCCCCACTGTGAAGCATGGGGGTGGAAATCTTATGCTTTGGGGGTGTTTCTCAGCTAAGGGGACAGGACGACTTCACCGTATCGAGGGGAGGATGAATGGGGCCATGTACCAGGAAATTTTGGGCGACAACCTCCTTCCCTCAGTGAGAGCACTGTAAATAGGTCGTGGATGGGTCTTCCAACATGACAATGACCCAAAACATACGGCCAAGGCAACAAAGGAGTGGCTCAAAAAGAAGCATATTAAGGTCCTGGAGTGGCCTAGCCAGTCTCCAGACCTAAATCCCATCGATAATCTGTGAAGGGAGCTGAAGCTTCGAGTTGCCAAGCGACACCCTCGGAACCTTAAGGATTTGGAGAGGATCTGCAAAGAGGAGTGGACCAAAATCCCTCCCAAGATCTGTGCAAACCTGGGGAAAAACTACAACAAGCGTCTGACCTCTGTGCTTGCCAACAAAGGTTTCGCCACCAAGTATTAAGTCCTATTGTTCTATGGATCAAATACTTATTTCATGTGAAAATATGATATTAAATTTATAAAATGTATATGATGTTATTGTGGATTATTTTGTGATATTCTGTCTCTCAATGTTAAAATGTACCTATGATTAAAATTCTACAGTTCCATTATTTGTAAGTGGGCAAACCGGTTGGCCCAGAGAGTGCTTAAAGGGAAATGTTTGCGTACCTCTCAGTATTATTATTTTTTTGAGATTCTGAAGTATTGTGTGTGCATGTCCAGTTCTGTACAGACAACACACTCGTCGAACCGTTCTGCAGCAGATAGAGCCGTCATGTGATCTACAGCTCAGTTGCCGGGCAGAAAACAGTGCTCATATTGCCATTGTGGTAATACGCAAGTTACAGTACAGTGACACAGGTACAGTAATAAGCAGGGGGGGTTCTAGGATTTTTTTACTGGGGTGGCCAAGGGTTGTCTGGGGGTGACAACCTTATCTCCTGACTTCACATACAAGAAACATTTTTGGGGGTTATTTATGTTTTTTTAATTGTTTCACATGTGAAAAAACAATGACAAAGACATAAATTAATAGGCTATAGGCTACTGATACGCTAATGTACAGGATGACATTAACAATGACAAATAAATAGGCTTTTGTCATCAAGGCCCTTCTCTGAGCTCACAAACAAAAGTTAAGGCTATTCAGTAGATAAATGCTCTAAGCAAACAAACAAAAATGCATAATGCAAACCCTGGGTATCTTTCTCTGAATGAACACAAAGGGCACAGTTTTGAGGCTCTTTCTTTGGTGCGCTGTGTGCAAAAACATGGCAAATGACAAATGTGGCATGGAATAAGGAATAGAATGCTCTGGGACTCATTCTATTCCATATTCCATACCACACTGCCTGAGGACTGAAGAGCCTCAGAATTGCACCAGTTATCTGTGTACCTGTGTATCGGTATTTTTAGTTGGCTAGGTAAGCAGTGTTTGGATAGTTAACTTTGGTGACTTTTGCTCTGTTTGTTTGTTTGTTTGTTTGTTTGTTAAAAAAAAAAAAAATTAAAAAAAAGCCCCTTGTCCTTATCTTTGTTGTACAGGTAGCAGTTGAAATTGTACTTACCTCTAGGGTCTTTCAGCGAACTTATCCCTGGTTATGGGTATGCACTTTGTTGTACGTCGCTCTGGATAAGAGCGTCTGCCAAATGCCAATAATGTAATGTAATGTAATGTTATGACTAAACTGAATTACATAGCATATCATATATACATGATGTAAGACAATTATATGTTTATGGATCAAGAATAAAAACAAATATCTTCACCATATTTAAGGCCATTACAATCATGGACTGTGTTGTGAAGAACAAACTACAAGGTGGAGAGCAATCCCTGCCATGGTACACCAACATAATGCCATTTTACAGGCCTGTTTCAATTGGAGAAGAATAACATGAAGTGGCTGGATAAGTAACACATGCCTCAGAGCTGGTGAGAATGTGATTTTGAACAAAGCAAGAGTGTGTACTATCATCTTTTAGACATTTATTACAATAAATGGCACTAGGTTGGCCAATCAGATTTTGGGGACGGTACCGGCTACCCCGGCCACCCTGTTAGAACCGCCCATGGTAATAAGTAACAAAACTACTGTCTTACTGCATCTTTATGACTCCACGTTCCCCCAAGATTTCTCTCTTTCTCTTTTATTTCAAGGATCACATGCAGAGTGGCTCTGGTAAAGGGTTCACAACTACTATTTTAATTTGCTAAAAATGTTTTCAAAGAACATGTTACTCTGTGCTGTTTGGTTCCTGAATATCAGAGCTTCAGTGAAGCTTCAGTGAAGTTCTTGCACGGCAAACTCCATCTCGAAACCCTCCTCTTATTCCACTGATACTTTAATTTCACACAGACGAGGAGTTCTATACTGCCAATATTTAATACATTTAAACAGTGTGGGCTTTCAAAAAGAATCCCTTAGCGCACTATAGAAATAGGTGATCTGACTGACTAAATGCCATTGGGTGTTAATTTGGTAGTAATTAGCAGCTTGTTTGGGATTATGGATGAACTAAATAATTTGCAGTCTTGCTCTTCAGCCAAATATCAACACCCTAAATGCTATGGGATACATATCTTAAAGCCCTGTGCTGCGACCTGCGGAACTTGCATTTCACTTCCTCATATATTGGCAAACATTCCTATTCCTGTTGTTTATTGCACCTTTTTCTGGTTGCACTGAAGCATGTTCGTATTAGAACCACAATTATCTAGACATCTTTGCGTGAATGTTCCCTGTCTGTTCAGTAGGGGGCAGCAACATGACGAAAGAGTACCGTCCCAACAAGGGAAGAGGCCCGGATGTTATATTACGGTTCAATGGCGCGGAACATGAAGATTTATATTTCAGAGGATCAAATACAGTCCCTACCCCTTTACAAATGTTTGACCTCAGAAATAGACACCTTCAGTTTCCTTATTTGATTGCTTACTGCAGTCCTCTGCTGTACAGATTAGAAATGTTCAGATCTTTACATGGAAATAAACAAATTTTTAAAAAAAATTATATAGGTGACTGGCTCAAAAACACAAATACAAATACAAATAAAATCTTCTACTAATGGAGGAATGACACTTTTCAGAGGACCTTGTATTTCTCACACACAAAAAATGACAAACTTTAAAAACTAAATGCAAAGGCAAATTATAACAATTAACCATATTCTTTATATTGTTTGGAATTCCACAAATTCCAGAGCTGGGAAGATTCTGATGAGGCCCAGGTGATGACATCAGAGCGACACTACATCTATAAAAAGTGGAAAACACAATTTCATCATATAATTTCGATGACTATCCATGTACATACAAGAGTGTTTTAGTTTGTCTCCTGGTACACTTCTGAGCTTTTCTTTGCCATTACATAGGCATGCTGAATAATAAATAAATAAATAAATAAATAAATAAATAAATAAATAAATAAATAAATAAATAAAAATAAGTTAATGCAAAATACAATGCATTTTGATAGGGGAATAGCTGTAGCACCTCAGAATTAAGTCTTTCAATCATCCAAAGCCCAGGCAGTCATTACAGCTATTTTGGCATGTGGGTTTGAAGCTAGCATGAAATTGAGACATCACATTTGACTGGAGAAACTGCTTATTGCTGCCATGGAAGTTAAGCCATTTTATCTCCAATATTGTGGCTACTAAACATGAAATAGACTAGATAAGAATTTGTTGTCTATTATCCCTCAATTTCTTTCTTTCTTAAAACACCCTATAGTTCTCCCAGTCATGAAATGTCCCCTGTAAGCTCAAAGAGGAATATGTGGTCAAATTGATAGTGTTACATCTAATCCAGGGTGACAACCATCCCCAGTCTCCCATACTGTACATTGCAGGGCTCACCGTCATCATTTGGTTGCGTAACGTCCTGTGTCTTCTATTCTCTCTTGATTGCATTGCTCCTGACCCAAAAAAACAGAAGGCAGAAAAACATGGCTCAATAAAACCAATGACATGGGGTAACAAAAACCATGTGATTCAAGTAATTTCTGATTTTCACATCCACAGTTACTCTATCTCGTTTTGTTCTATTTCCTTAGTTTTTCTTGTTAACAAGGATCACAGTCCTTTTAGTATCTTTTAGGACACAAATATTCTCTTGAAATAAAATTTAGATTCTCAGTGGGCATGAGGCATTTTTAACAGAAAATTAAGGTAAGATCTGAAATGGAAACTGGACCACATTTCCATTTGAAGGGCTTCAACAGAAGTGTGCAACTTCTTGAAAGCATTGGCCCTGCCCTCTGATACAGTTCCGAGAAGCTGTGCTGCTAGAAGCTCATGGAGTTATTAACTCTTAAACTCTTGCCTGACAATATCACTGATGAATAATAGAACGATCACATGACTCACTGCGGTTTTGCCAGATCTTCCAAAAGGCGACGGCGGTGCATATTAGGAACACCAAAACAAGCCCGGCGTGACGTAGCACCCACAGAGTCCTTTCCAGGCACGTCTGTGCACTACACAGAGAAGACTGCTTTGAGTGTCATTCAATGAGTGCACCACAAACAATGTTTTTGTGCAGTAGTGTCAAACTTTGGAACGTATTTCCAAATATGCAGCCAGAAAAAGCCCTGAATGAAGTGGGAAAGATGCTCTGAGATGCATCGTGGGCATGGACATAGACTGGCCTCACTCACTGAAAGGGGAAAAGCTCAGGGGAGAACACAAAACTCACCCAGAACACAGCTGGCTTCCTTGTTCCGGGGGACTGGTCTTTCCATCATTGAAGGCCCCTTCTGTTGTGGTGATCAGTGTGTTGTTCTTATAGGATTGAGAGGGAGACTTGATGGTGTCTGTCAGCAAATGCAATGTCCATACTGAAATTTTATATGCAACCTTTTGCCAAAGTTATACTTCTAATGTTTAAATCAAAACATTTGGTTTCACCATGTTTCACACCTCAGTATTAAAGCCCTTGCAAAAGTGAGACTAGGCCAAGAGTGGCAGGGGAGACTTCCTAGGGTCACAGAGGAAGAACCCTGAGAAGGGACCAGGCTCAAGAGAGGGAGCCCATCTTCCTGTGGCTGCTCAGGGTAGGGATGCAGACTAGCTGAAATGAATGTGAGAGATATTCACCATCCTATTGATGGGGAAATGTTTCACAAATTAATCAGCCACTATCTGAAACCCTTACATTTTATCATTTAAATCATCTGCTCGGTGGTATTGTGTTTGTATATTGTGTTATCATTAACATTACAAAACTCCTAAACAATGGATCCACTGTTAGCTTAAATGTGTCACTCAAACTAATATTTTGTAAAAACCCTGGGAGTACATGAAGACAATTCAGCTCTCTGGTCACATAGATCAAATATATAACAATTGAGGTACGAAAAAGGCTTTATAAATCAGATAATACCTTTTAATTGTCACTTAACACAATTGGTTCTTTTGTAAAAATACAGTTCATGAAATTTCTATTCATATTTCAGCTGTCAATTAAAAAAAAAATCCACATGAAGTTCACACTCCTCTGTTTTTCAACCCTCACTGAGTGAGTGCCAGAAAAGACAAGTTAAAATTCTATAGTTTAAGGTTTTCCCCTACATTGATGGAATGCATTCCAATACAGGCTCGTTTTGAGTTCCTTACGTGTGGTGACTGTGGTAGTTGTAGTTTTCTGAGTGACAGTGAGGTGAACAGGGATCTGTAGTTCTCCAGCAGCACACCAATACCAGCCTGTGTCCTCCATGTTCAGCTCCCTCACCGTCACAGTGAAGACCTTTTGAGAGCGGTCATCTTTCATCTCTGATCTTCCAGATTTACCAGATTCACCAGAATTCACTTCCACACAGGTCCCCTCTATCCTGCACCACTTCTTCATGCTGCTCGTTTCATTATAGTCACATGGCACACTGACATGGCCCCCTTCCACACCGGCCACCTCCTGCTGCTCAACCCAGAGTCCAGGAATGTCTGAACACCACAGAATAAACACAAAAACATTCATTGATACACAAACTGCACAAGTCACTTCAAGATCAAAGCAAATAGCTGTCATATTCTGTCTTGGATACAGACTGGGAATGGTGTTGCAAAAGAATACAATTAAAGCACCACTCTGCTGGAGGTGCAGAGTCCAAATACACCAATAGTTCTGCAGTGAAGCAATGGTTTGCCTGGACTTTTACATGTTCTGGAAGAATTCAATACTGCTAGCATAAGGGGTAGGATCACTCATTTACCCACAGTGCAGCAGTCTTCAGTAGAAATTTCTGTGCAGCGTATGATTGGCTAACACTGGAATAGTGAAGATGCCGTTATTAAGAGGAAGCAGGTCTCACTGAGTGCAGTGTGTGCAGCAGCCATCTTACCTGCAGTGACTGACAGGTACAGATATGCTCCCTTATCTCGAGCGCGCTGGATCTCTACAGCACACCAGTAATATCCAGAGTCCATCATCTGAAGCTTTCTCATGGTAACAGTGAACACATGATGGGTGGGGTCATCAGTGATTGATGTTTCACCTTTAACTATTGGAGAGTCACTGCATACTACAGTTTCACAATTACGCCAGTATGACCCATAACACCAGTATTTCGTATGATTTTCATATTCTCTATCATAGAGACATGGGATGGTGACAGATCTTCCACTCTGTACAACTACTTTACTCACTGTGTACACACCGTCAGCATCTGCAGAGAGAAACACACACATCATCAGTGTGGGTGTATTTTACAGAGCACAGTGTGGTGCAGTCTGTAGGGCAGCTGACTCTCAAGTGTGAACCCTCCTGTGTGTTTGGGGGTTCAAGCCTATGCACCCAACCATCTCGATCTGTTCCGCTCTTCTCTCTCCTGTTTGAATAAATGCTAAATGTCTGCATTTATATAGCACCTTTATCTGAAGCGCTGTAACATTGATGCTTCTCATTTCCCAATTCATACACATGCTCCCACACACACCAATGGCAATTGGCTCCCATGCAAGGCACCAAACAGCTGGTCAGGAGCATTTAGGGGTTGCTTGTCTTGCTCAGGGACACTTTGATACACCCAAGGTGGAATCGAAACGGCAATCCTCTGCCTGCCAGACAACTGCTCTTACCACCTGAGCCAATGTCGGCACAATAAAGTACACAGGGAACATCACGAATACTCTAATTAATTCTAATGCACCATTAGGTATCATTGGACTTTAATGATGATTGGCTTTTATGACGATCCTCTCCAAGGAATCGCCACGTTAACGTGGTGGAGGGGTTTGTGTGTCCCGGTGATCCTGTGAGCTATGTTGTCGGGGGCATTAGCATTAGCCCCCAGTAGGGTCTCCCAAGGCAAATTTGTCCCAGAGGAGGGGCCAGACTAAGAGCGATTCAAAGCCTCCATGACACGGTCTCACAGATACCCAGCTACTTCGCCCAGAAAAGGGAAGCCGGGGCCCCCTTCTGGATCCATACCCGGGAGGGGAGCTCGTCGGCGAGCCTCTGGTGGCACAGCCCGATCTGGTAACGTGGGGTTGCAGCCCTGTGGGCTCACCACCTGCAGGGGTCAGCATCGGAGTCGGGTGCTTTGCCCTAGTGGGCGAAAGTAAGGGATCCGGGCGTGCTGATCCTTGGCGTAGCAGACTAGTTCTGGGGATGTGGAACGTCACCTCTCAGATGGGGAAAGAACCGGAGCTAGTGCGGGAGGCGGATCGGTACAAACTAGATACAGTTGGGCTCACCTCCACGCACAGCACTGGTTCCAGAACCGAACTCCTGGAGAGGGGCTGGACGCTGTTCTTTTCTGGAGTTGCTCAGGGTGAGAGGCGCTAGGCAGGTGTGGGGATACTCACAAGCCACCAGCTGAGCGCCACTGTGTTGGAGTTCCACCCGGGGAACGAGAGGGTGGCCTCTCTGCGACTACGTGCCGCTGGTTGGAAAGCTCTGACTGTCTTTTGTGCTTATGCACCACATGACAGTTCAGAGAATCCGGCCTTCTTGGAGTCACTAGGCAGCATCCTGGAAAGGGTGCCGTCCGGAGACTCCATAGTTCTGCCGGGCAACTTCAATGCTCACGTGGGCAACGACGGAGAAACCTGGAAGGGGGTGAATAGGAGGAATGGCCTGCCTGATCTTAACCCTAGTGGTGTCTTGTTATTGGACTTCTGTGCTGGTCATGGATTGTCCATAACGAACACCATGTTCGAGCATAGGGTAGGTCATAAGTGTACTTGGTACCAGAGCACCTTAGGCCAAAGATCGATGATCGACTTTGTGGTCGTATCATCAGTCCTGCGGCCGTATGGAAAGATTATATATATCTCTCCTGGCCTGGGAATGCCTCAGGATCCCCCAGGAGGAGCTGGAATGCGTTGCTGGGGAGAGGGACACCTGGAATACCCAGCTTAGCCTACTGCCACCGCGACCCGACTCCGGATAAGCGAATGAAGATGGATGGATGGATGGATGGATTTTATGATGTTCTTGTGTGGAATTCAAGTGTTTGATTGTGAAAACCAGGGCATTCCTGGCGAATACAATACAAAAAATTTTTTACATAACAGGAACAAAATTCGTTCACTGGAGTTCATTTTGAAATGTTTCTTGGATACCTCCTTAAAAGCTGTTATGATGGTCTAAAATGGTTAAAAACACACCAATGCATTTTATGATGTCTTTGTGTTTGATTGTCAAAACCAACGTATTCCTGGAGACTACAATACAATATAATTTCATTTTTGCATAAGAGGAATAAAAGTCTTTCACTGGAGTTCATTTAAACTATCACCAGAATTGCCCACCCCTCTATTATACTGTAAACTGAAATAATGAATACAGTTACATCATAAAATTGTTATTCAATGGCAATATTATTGTTATTTGAAATTATATATATATATATATATATATTTATAAATATATATATATATATATATATATATATATACACATATATGTGAAAGTCTATAAGTAATGTATAATCCCCTCTGCTCACCACAGTGACAGACATTGTGGAATGTACTGTGGGTACTTTTCACCATGGGGTTGAAGCCATTTCTGTGAAAGCATTCACACTTACAGAACAACATCATATCTACTTCTCTGTTTAAGGAAAACTCAGAGCTATAATTTAATGTAATGTCCTCCCTTGTCCAATTGCAAAATACACAAACATAAATAAACATTTTTAATCTGTTCAACACAAAAGGTGAGAAATAAAGGCGTATGAAGTGCAAGGGTTCATGAAAATGTTCAAGGAAAAAAAGAAAAGAAACTGATTAATGACACACATGCAAAGGATCTTTTTTAACTAGGCTAATCTTTTTTTAAGTGCATGAATTGAAAGTATGTATCCATGGTCAATTTGCGTTTATTAGTTCTATTCTTGCCCTGCGATGGACGGGCGACATGTCCATTTTTACATTTACATTTTAGTCATATGGCAGACGCTTTCAATCCAAAGCGACGTACAAGTGCATAGGTTCTTCCACAAGTTAAAGCATCACATCCATAACTAGTAAAATACACATGAAGTGCTGTTCTGAAGAACAAATTGTCATCGTAAGTGCAATTTTCTTCTTTTTTTGGGGGGTTAAACAAGAGGGATATCGGAAAGTGTGGGGGGGGGATCAGGAGGGAAGACTAAGGTACAGTTTTAAAAGGTGTATTTTTACACTGCTCACTTTTTTGTTTTTTGCACCATTCTCTGAAAACTCGACACTGTTGTTCATGAAAAACCCAGGAAATACTCAAGCCTGGCACCAACATTTCTTCCTCATTCTGACATTTTCTTTGAGAAACAGCTAATTTAATATTTGCATTAACAAAGCTGGTGTACAGGTCTACCTAATAAAGTGCTCACTGAGTGTATTCTAATCACATTAGTCCTATTATGTAAGATGCAAACTACAATCTTCAGTATTACTCATTCATTCAAGTTTAAGGCACAGACAGTCTCTCTGCTACAATGCTCCAGAGTTCAGTATACAGTGTGAGAAACGAGTCCTACCTGGCAGCACAGAGGGGAAGAGGATGGAGAGGAAGAGTATCAGAGTGAGAGCCATATGTGCCTGACGGGTGTGTGTGTCTGTTAGAGACTCCAGCTCCCTTTAGCGTGAGTCTCACTTCCTGTTCCTCTCAGTCCCCACCTCTTTGGTCCCTCGTACTCTGTAGTCTGTGCTCTCTCAGTGGCCAGAGCAGGGTAACTATCATTATAATTTAATATTTATGTATTCCAGAGGTGGGAAAAGAGCAGCATATCCATTTCTGGATTTCATACCAACTTCTGGCCTTAATTACATAATTAACCTTTTACGACATCTGAAATTTTAGCTGCAGTACATTTTCTGATGACTGGTCTTGTGTCCCCCGTTTTACTGTGACCTAATCTTTGAGAAAACCAGTGTTGGTGCATTCAGCCAATTAGTTCATTTAGCCAGGGTAATTGGTGGAAACAAAAACCTGCATACAGGCCCACCAGGAACAGAATTGCCCACCCATCTATTATACTGTAAACTGAAATAATTAATACAGTTACATCATAAAATTGTTATACAGTGGCAATATTATTGTTATTTGAAATTTTATATATATATATATATATATATATATATATATGTGTGTGTGTGTGTGAAAGTCTATAGGTAATGTGTAATTGTAATTGTCATTTGTTAGCGCTCCTGGGAAATTGTGTTTGGAATGCTCTGGGTTTTTTTTTTTTTTTTTAAATATTTAGAATTGCATCACTTAACCCTCTGAAACCAAAATAAACTAAAGTTAATTATTTTCATACTCCCATGGATACAGATTGGGAATGGGGTCGCAAAAAGTGCAATTAATGTTGGCAGCACACTCTAATTCTTTATGAAGAGTCAAAAATCAATGGGTTTGCAGAGTAACCAAGATATTTTTAAACTCACATGCCAGCACTTTAAAAAAAATGATTTTCCAAAACTCAATGATAACTGCTTGGAAAATTCACTCATTCTGCAGTAGGAAGTGTGCAACGTATGGTTGGATAACACTCGAATAGTGAAGATGTCATTATAAGGAAGGAAGCAGGTCTCACTGAGTGCAGTGTGTGCTGCAGCCATCTTACCTGCAGTGACTGACAGGTGCAGATATGCTCCCTTATCTCCAGCGGCCTGGATCTCTACAGCACACCAGTAAGATCCAGAGTCCTTGATCTTAAGCTTTCTCATGGTAACAGTGAAGACATGATGGGTGGGGTCATCAGTGATTGATGTTTTACCAGTACGTTTAGGAGAGTCAGTGCCTACTACAGTTTTACAAACATTAAAGTTTGACCAATGACACCAGTATTTCACGTGATAGTCATATTCTCTATCATAGAGACATGGCATGGTGACAGATCTTCCTCTCTGTACAACTACTTTACTCACTGTGTACACACAGTCAGCATCTGCAGAGAGAAACACACACATCATCAGTGTGGGTGTATTTTACAGAGCACAGTGTGGTGCAGTATGTAGGGCAGCTGACTCTCAGGCTAAGTGTCAACCCTCCTGTGTGTTTAGGGTTCAATCTTCTGCACCCAACCATTTTGATCTCTTCCCTTCTTCTCTTTCCTGTTTGAATAAATGCGAAATGTCTGAATTTATATCGCACCTTCATTCACCCATTTTCACCCACTCACCCACTCATACACACACTCACACACCAACGGCGATTGGCTGCCATTCAAGGTACCAAGGGGGTTTGTCTTGCTCAGGGACACTTTTTCTAACCGCCTGAGCCAATGCAGCCACAATAATATACACAGGGAAAAATCACTAATACTCTAATTCATTCTCATACACCATAATAAAAGACATAACCAACACACTGCATCGAGGTAAAATATGGTCTAACACACCAATGCATTTCATGATGTCTTTGTATGAAATTAAAGTGTTTGATTGTCAAAACCAAGGCATTAAAAATGTTTCTCTATTTCCTGAGATCATGGACTTTTAAAAATGATACAAACGCATTATACAATGAAAACAATGTTGTTTGAGAAGAACATGCTCTCTGGATGGCAGTACCATCACAGGTGGAGACTTAAAAGCAACAATTTGTGAGGGGGAGCTCCAGAAAATACTGTGTACCGATGAGCACACAAAGATGTGCATTTCGTCCACTCTTTCAGTTCTCTTTATTTTAGCAGAGCTACAAACAGCATTATTTCCTGAGGTTAATACCCTCTGCTCACCACAGTGATAAACATTGTACAGTGGGATCATTTTAATGTTGGGTTGAAGCCATTTCTGTGGAAACATTCACACTTACAGCACAAAATAATATCAACTTCTCTTTTTAGTAAAACTCAGAGCCATTCTAATCATGCACTATGTGAAGTGTGAAAAAGTCATATTGCAACTCCTTCCGCTTCTTGGGTTCAACATCACACACAAAGCTATGTTCACGCTTTAATTGTGTTTAGACATTTGTATTTGTACTTGTCAGCTCTTAATCCTTGTGTTGTCTTAAGGGTCAAAAATTACTCACCACTATGTTTAATAGCAGACAAGCAAAAATAATAGCAAGCAAAAAACCCCATTATGATCTTTTTTCAACTTGAAATTTGATGACAAAGTTTGTGATGAGTGACAGGTTTTTTCTTCATGCAAAATAGAATTCAGTTCATTAAAAGTCAATTAAGCTCCTTTAAAGGTTAATGGGTTTGGTGAAGGCATTTTTGACCCTTAGGCCAAGGGGACTATGCACAATGTGAAGACTACACAAGGGTTAAAGTAGAACTGCTGCTCACAAGATATAAAAATAAAAAAATAAAAAATATATATATATCCTGTGAACAGCAGTTCTGCAGAAAGAAATGCCTTGTTAATCAGAGAGGTGTGAGGAGAAAGGCCTGACTGGTCAGTACTGACAGGGAGGTGACAGTGACGTAAATAAGCGCACATTACAACAGTGATACGCAGAAGAGCATCTCTGGACACACAACGCATCAAACCTCTAAGTGGATAGGCTACAGCCGCAGACGACCACTCAGTCTGAATAATAATCATCAATCAATACCTAATAAAGTGCTCACTGAGTGTACATATA
Source organism: Conger conger (assembly GCF_963514075.1). Lineage (NCBI taxonomy): Eukaryota > Metazoa > Chordata > Actinopteri > Anguilliformes > Congridae > Conger > Conger conger. Next base: position 71,631,045 of record NC_083763.1, on the reverse strand, counting down.
ATCAGAATAGAACTAATGAACTCAAATCGACCATCACTACATACTTAGAATTTATGCACTTCAACCCTTTTTTGTTTTTTTTTTCTAGACACTGTGGGGTGTGAAAATCCCAGGAGATGAGCAGTTTCTGAGATATTCTAACTATCCTGTCTGGCACTAACAACCATTCTCCGGTCAAAATCACTTTTCTTCATTCTGACATTTTGTTTGAAAAACAGCCGAACATCTACAACAGCTGCATTTAGTAGCTGCCACATGATTGGCTGATTCAATATTTGCATTAAAAAGCTGGTGCACAGGTCTACCTAATAAAGTGCTCACTGAGTGTATTCTAATCACATTAGTCCTATTATCCATCCATCCATCCATTATCTGAACCCGCTTATCCTGATCAGGGTCGCAGGGGGGCTGGAGCCTATCCCAGCATACATTGGGCGAAAGGCAGGAATACACCCTGGACAGGTCGCCAGTCCATCGCAGGGCACACACACCATTCACTCACACACTCACACACTCATATCTACGGGCAATTTAGACTCTCCAATCAGCCTAACATGCATGTCTTTGGACTGTGGGAGGAAACCGGAATATCCGGAGGAAACCCACGCAGACACGGGGAGAACATGCAAACTCCGCACAGAGAGGCCCCGGCCGACGGGGATTCGAACCCAGGACCTCCTTGCTGTGAGGCGGCAGTGCTACCCACTGCACCATCCGTGCCGCCTAGTCCTATTATGTATTATGTAAACTACATACTTCAGTATTACTCATTCATTCAAGTTCATGGCACAGACAGTCTCTATGCTACAATGCTCCAGAGTTCAGTATACAGTGTGAGAAACGAGTCCTACCTGGCAGCACAGAGGGGAAGAGGATGGAGAGGAAGAGTATCAGAGTGAGAGCCATATGTGCCTGATGGGTGTGTGTGTCTGTTAGAGACTCCAGCTCCCTTTAGCGTGAGTCTCACTTCCTGTTCCTCTCAGTCCCCACCTCTTTGGTCCCTCGTACTCTGTAGTCTGTGCTCTCTCAGTGGCCAGAGCAGGATAACTATTATTATCATTTAATATTTATGTATTCCAGAGGTGGGCAAAGAGCGCCATATCCATTTCTGGATTTCATACCAACTTCTGGCCTTAATTACATAATTAGCCTTTTACAACATCTGACATTTTAGCTGCAGTACATTTCTTGACGACTGGTCTTGTGTCCCCCATTTTACTGTCATCAAATCTTTGAGAGAACCAGTGTTGGTGCATTCAGCCAATTAGTTCATTTAGCCAGGGTAACTGGTGGAAACAAAAACCTGCATACACCTTGGCCCTCAAGGACCGGAATTGCCCACCCCTCTATTATACTGTAAACTGAAATGATTCATACAGTTACATCATTAAATTGTTTTTCAGTGGTAATATTATTGTTCATTTTTAATGAGATATATTTGAATATATTTGAAAATTACCTATATGCTATAGGAAATTTGTAATTGTAATTGTCATTTGTTAGCGCTCCTGGGAAATTGTGTTTCGAATGCTCTGTGTGTTTTTAAATCGCCGAGGAAAAATGTGATCGTTCTAATCTGTCCTGCAGAGGGCGATAGTTCCTGTTTTAGTTAGCAAAATTGTGGCGTCTTTTTTTGTCCAGTAATAAAAAGCAGAGTCAAATGTAATGTAGTGACTGGCTGTATTTGATGCTCTGAAATAAGAATCCTCAGGTTCCACACGTTGCTGAACATCCAGGCCTCTTTCTTTCGGCTTGTGGACAAAATTCCTGTTGGGACGACACTCTTTCGTCACGTTGCTGCCCCCTACTGAACAGACAGGGAACATTCACGCAAAGGTATCAGGATAATTGGGGTTCCAATACGAGCACGCTTGAGCACAACTAGAAAAGGTTCAACGAAAAACAGGAATAGGAATATTTGTCAATATAAGAGGGATTAAAAAATAAATGCAAGTTCCACAAGTCGCAGCACATGGCTTTAATATGTATCCCATAACATTTTGGGTGCTGATATTTCATGATCAATGAAACATATTTCTTATATAAATCAACAGTAATTCCAGCAAAACGTACCTGTGTTTTCTGCCCGGCAACTGAGCTGTAAATCACATCACCGGCTCTATCTGCTGCAGAACGGTGAGACGAGTGTGTGGTCTGCACGGAACAGGACATGCACACACAATATTTCAGTAACTCAAAAAATAACATTACAGAGAGTTAGGCAAACATTTCCCATTACATATTCTCTGGGTCAACTGCAGTGCGATTAGCTGGAGGTTAATCCTCAATACCACAAAAATGCATTAAAACTCGAACATTTAATCGTTAACAGATTTGGATAGCAGTTCCAGAGTTCTGTGAAGGTTTAGACTGCAGCTACAAAACACACTGCAATTGATCCTGTGTTTTGTGTGTCGAAAGTAAAGAGGCAAATCGTAGTCAATCAACTCAAAAGGGGAACATATATAAATATGTTCACATTTCACTGTGTGCCACTTTAAATTCTGATATTTACTGGCTGTGTAGCTGACTGAGATATGATGAACAATCTCACCTGTAGATTTTTCAGGACGACTGAGCTGTACAGAACCTCATCTGCAGGGTTTTCAGATGGCTGGGACAGTAAAGGGGAACATGTTTCTGTTACTGACCACGGTTAGGGGGTTGGCTCAATTTCATTCAGTCAATTCAAGTTCATTATGTGAAAAATGCCCCATGGAGGATTATCCCATGAATCGATACATAAACCTTTAATCAAATCTTTAAAAAAATTAATGTAATTTCATTGCCTGACTGAACAGACAGTGGAATCGACCCCAAGCCTGTCCGTGTTTCCCACTGCTACAAGAGCAGAGGAGGACACACTAAAATTTAGTGACTAAATTAACTCACTCGTGAACATTCTGGAACATTTTCCCTCAACAAAGAGGCACATTTATAATCTCTTATAATCAAGTGAAATAATTGCCAAACAAACTGTTCATATATGGCAATAAAATAAAGTATAATTTCTAAGAAATACAGGATCTCTAAAGAGGATGGGATGAGACTGAATATTAACAGTACGATTCTCTGCAAAGGCACTTTATAAATGTGTGAGAAATCCTGCCACTACCCACTCTGTGACTGTTGTGGACTTATTCTGTGTGATGATGACTGCCTGTAGCAGCCCCACAGAAAGATGGTCCAACACTTTAACTGATGGTCTTAGATTCATGGAAATCAACGAACTGGTTGTAAAAGACAATAAAAAAGAAACACTGCTAGCTCCCGATACAGTTTCAAAACGTGAACTACCATAATTAGCTCTTACAAAGCTTAAACTAACTTTGGCTAAACAAAACCTTTAGCAATTCAGTCCTTATGATTAAAACTCATTTATGGCACCAAGCACATATCACTATCACACTGTTACAATTGATACTAACCTTGTGCCTCTTCGGGGGGTGCTAATAAACCAACATACAAAATAAAAGCCCTTATACTCAGGACAATGAAGCAGTATAAGCTTAAAATGTAAATTAGATATTCAAACAGCATCAACAAATTCACTGATGCAAAACATATTCTGGTCATTTACACTGCGTGTTGGTGAACACTGTGCTGTAGGTCACTTCACCTTCAGAGTCTGCAGTCTGCCAGGGGAGAGACACAACATTGAACTCATAACAGCTGGTCTATCCGTACAGACCTCTACCTTTCATATTGTACAGTAGGGCCGTTCAACTGGTGCACCAGTGTAAGCCAGTCATAAGTAACATTTGGTGTCATGCGCTGGTCAGCTTGCTGACTTCCCCCTCCCGGAGCATACATTGTTAGCCCCCACCTTTTTGGCACACATGCCTGTGGGGGAGAGCTAGGGAAGGATTCCAAGAGGAGCCTTCTTGGGCCTTGGGGGCCCCCCATTTCTCACATTCCTAACAGGTTAAGAGCACAGGAATACTGGAGATGGCATACAAATGTTTCATGATAATCCCAGGTCAGAATATAGTAATGTTTGGTGTTATTCTGATTGGTTCAGTGCGACTGGTGTAATGGTCTAGTTTTTGTAACAGTCTACCTTTGATATCATAACCATTCAGGAGCCGAGGGGAAACTGGGCTTTTTCGAGTTTCCGAAGTATTGTGTGTGCATGTCCAGTTCTGTACAGACCACACACTCGTCTAACCGTTCTGCAGCAGATAGAGCCGTCATGTGATCTAAAGCTCAGTTGCCGGGCAGAAAACAGTGCTCATATTGCCATCGTGGTAATATGCAAGTTACAGTACAATGAAACAGGTACAGTAATAAGCATGGGGCGGTTCTAGGATGCAAGGCAAGAAACATTTTTGGGGTTATTTATGTTTTTTTTCTAATTGTTTCACATGTGAAAAAACAATGACAAAACAATATGCATTACTAGCCTACTAAGACATTAATGAATTGGCGATAAGCTGTTGATACGCTAATGTATAGGATGACATTAACAATGACAAATAAATAGTCTTTTGTCATCAAGGCCCTTCTCTGAGCTCACTAACAAAAGTTAAGGCTATTCAGTAGATAAATGCTCTAAGCAAATGCATAATGCAAACCCTGGGTATCTTCCTCTGAATTAACACAAAGGGAACAATTTTGAGGCTCTTTCTTTGGTGCGCTGTGTGCAAAAACAGGGAGTGTGGCACAAATGTGGCATGGAATCAGGAATAGAATGCTCTGGGACTCATTCTATTCCATATTCCATACCACACTGCCTGAGGACTGAAGAGCCTCAGAATTGCACCAGTTATGACTAAACTGAATTACACAGCATATCATATATACATGATGTAAGACAATTATATGTTTATGGATCAAGAATAAAAACAAATATCTTCACCATATTTAAGGCCATTAAAGTCATGGACTGTGTTGTGAAGAACAAACTACAAGGTGGAGAGCAATCCCTGCCATGGTACACCAACATAATGCCATTTTACAGGTCTGTTTCAATTGGAGAAGAATAACATGAAGTGGCTGGATAAGTAACACATGCCTCAGAGCTGGTGAGAATGTGGTTTTGAACAAAGCAAGAGTGTGAATTATCATCTTTTAGACATTTATTACAATAAATGGCACTAGGTTGACCAATCAGATTTTAGGGATGGTACCGGCTACCCCGGCCACCCTGTTAGAACCGCCCATGGTAATAAGTAACAAAACTACTGTCTTACTGCATCTTTATGACTCTACTTTCCCCCAAGATTTCTCTCTTTCTCTTTTATTTCAAGGATCACATGCAGAGTGGCTCTGGTAAAGGGTTCACAACTACTATTTTAATTTGCTAAAAATGTTTTCAAAGAACATGTTACTCTGTGCTGTTTGGTTCCTGAATATCAGAGCTTCAGTGAAGCTTCAGTGAAGTTCTTGCACGGCAAACTCCACCTCTTATTCCACTGATACTTTAATTTCACACAGACGAGGAGTTCTATACTGCCAATATTTAATACATTTAAACAGTGTGGGCTTCCAAAAAGAATCCCTTAGCGCACTATAGAAATAGGTGATCTGACTGACTAAATGCCATTGGGTGTTAATTTGGTAGTAATTAGCATCTTGTTTGGGATTATGGATGAACTAAATAATTTGCAGTCTTGCTCTTCAGCCAAATATCAACACCCTAAATGCTATGGGATACATATCTTAAAGCCCTGTGCTGCGACCTGCGGAACTTGCATTTCACTTCCTCATATATTGGCAAACATTCCTATTCCTGTTGTTTATTGCACCTTTTTCTGGTTGCGCTGAAGCATGTTCGTATTAGAACCCCAATTATCTAGACATCTTTGCGTGAATGTTCCCTGTATGTTCAGTAGGGGGCAGCAACGTGACGGAAGAGTACCGTCCCAACAAGGGAAGAGGCCCGGATGTTATATTACGGTTCAATGGCGCGGAACATGAAGATTTATATTTCAGAGGATCAAATACAGTCCCTACCCCTTTACAAATGTTTGACCTCAGAAATAGACACCTTCAGTTTCCTTATTTGATTGCTTACTGCAGTCCTCTGCTGTACAGATTAGAAATGTTCAGATCTTTACATGGAAATAAACAAATTTTTTTTTTTTTTTTTTATAGGTGACTGGCTCAAAAACACAAATACAAATACAAATAAAATCTTCTACTTATGGAGGAATGACACTTTTCAGAGGACCTTGTATTTCTCACACACAAAAAATGACAAACTTTCTAAACTAAATGCAAAGGCAAATTATAAGTAACCATATTCTTTATATTGTTTGGAATTCCACAAATTCCAGAGCTGGGAAGATTCTGATGAGGCCCAGGTGATGACATCAGAGCGACACTACATCTATAAAAAGTGGAAAACACAATTTCATCATATCATTTCGATGACTATCCATGTACATACAAGAGTGCTTTAGTTTGTCTCCTGGTACACTTCTGAGCTTTTCTTTGCCATTACATAGGCATGCTGAATAATAAATAAATAAATAAAAGAGTAAAAATAAGTTAATGCAAAATACAATGCATTTTGATAGGGGAATAGCTGTCACGTTTCAGGTCTGTCTCGCCATGTTTTATGTTTATTTATGTTTATTTATGTTGTCTTAGTCACGTAGTGTCTTATTTTATTTTCTTGTCATGTTTAGTTATGTCTCGTTACGATTATATTACCTGGTTATGTTGAGTGATTATCGTCTTAGTTTCGCTTTGTGTTATGTTTTGATGCATGTTTATTGTTATGTTAACTGGTCGTTGTTATGCATACACTTATACATGTTTTTCCGCAAACCTTGCGTTCCGCCTTTTCTCTCTCTCTCTCTCTCTTTCTGTCATTCACTCCCTAAGTGTTTCCATTTGTCTATTTACTAAAACTACTAACGCTAGATCAGGATTGGGTAGAGACTAACAAACTAATCATGTGTTCATGTTACCTTACGTTTCTCGTGCATGTAATTTACTAATTTACTAATGCTAGGGCAGGATAGGTTTATTACTAACGATTACTAATCTCCTTGTTAAACTTGTCATCCATTGCACCTGTTTTCCATTTCCTTGCTACGCTCTAACTAATTGTCTGCACCTGTCTACACCCGCATTTATAGCCCAGTCGCGCTACTGTTCACTGCGAAATTGGCTGCCTCTAGTTTTACTACGCAACTCTTGAGCATTAGTTACTGGTTGATTTCACGTTACGATCCAAGCCTGTTACCGACCATTGTCTATTGATTTCTGTTTTGTTGACCACTGTTTGTTTTTGACCACGTCCTCGCCTACCGTTTTTGTACTTTTGCCCCGCTGATTGTTTCATGGTTTCGACTCCCGCTTCGCCCACGACTACGCCTCTGCCTGCCGTCCGCCTGTTCATCTGCCCCGCTGACGGCTCTCCTGCTACCGGACCTCCCTGCACGTCTACCGACTACGAGTTTGCCTCTTCCCTCGGCACCGTGCTTTTTGTTTGTTTACTTTTTGTTTGGCTGGATCTACATGTATGGACTTTGCTTGTGTTGACTACTCTCCTGGGATTCGTCCCGAATAAAGCCCTGAGGGGTTTTTATCTTACCATTGTTTCTGAGTCGTGCATTTTGGGTCCAACCCCCACGCACCCGTCTCAATAGCTGTAGTACCTCACAATGAAGTCTTTCAACCATCCAAAGCCCAGGCAGTCATTACAGCTATTTTGGCATGTGGGTTTGAAGCTAGCATGAAATTGAGACCACATTTGACTGGAGAAACTGCTTATTGCTGCCATGGAAGTTAAGCCATTTTATCTCCAATATTGTGGCTGCTAAACATGAAATAGACTAGATAAGAATTTGTTGTCTATTATCCCTCAATTTCTTTCTTTCTTAAAACACCCTATAGTTCTCCCAGTAATGAAATGTCCCCTGTAAGCTCAAAGAGGAATATGTGGTCATATTGATGGTGTTACAACGAATCCAGGGTGACAACCATCCCCAGTCTCCCATACTGTACATTGCAGGGCTCACCGTCATCATTTGGTTGCGTAACGTCCTGTGTCTTCTATTCTCTCTTGATTGCATTGCTCCTGACCCAAAAAAACAGAAGGCAGAAAAACATGGCTCAATAAAACCAATGACATGGGGTCACAAAAACCACATGATTCAAGTAATTATGGTGAATTTCTGATTTTCACATCCACAGTTACTCTATCTCCTCTCTACCCTGACACAAATGCATTTTGTTCTATTTCCTTAGTTTTTCTTGTTAACAAGGATCACAGTCGTGAAAAAATACCTTTTAGTATCTTTTAGGACACAAATATTCTCTAGAAATAAAATTTAGATTCTCAGTGGGCATGAGGCATTTTTAACAGAAGATTAAGGTAAGATCTGAAATGGAAACTGGACCACATTTCCGTTTGAAGGGCTTCAACAGAAGTGTGCAACTTGTGGTGAAAGCATTGGCCCTGCCCTCTGATACAGTTCCGAGAAGCTGTGCTGCTAGAAGCTCATGGAGTTATTAACTCTTAAACTCTTGCCTGATGATAACACTGATGAATAATAGAATGATCACATGACTCACTGCGGTTTTGCCAGATCTTCCAAAAGGCGACGGCGGTGCATATTAGGAACACCAAAACAAGCCCGGTGTGACGTAGCACCCACAGAGTCCTTCTCAGGCACGTCTGTGCACTACACAGAGAAGACTGCTTTGAGTGTCATTCAATGAGTGCACCACAAACAATGTTTTTGCACAGTAGTGTCAAACTTTGGAACTTATTTCCAAATATGCAGCCAGCAAAAGCCCTGAATGAAGTGGGAAAGATGCTCTGAGATGCATCGTGGGCATGGACATAGACTGGCCTCACTCACTGAAAGGGGAAAAGCTCAGGGGAGAACACAAAACTCACCCAGAACACAGCTGGCTTCCTTGTTCTGGGGGACTGGTCTTTCCATCATTAAAGGCCCCTTCTGTTGTGGTGATCAGTGTGTTGTTCTTATGGGATTGAGAGGGAGACTTGATGGTATCTGTCAGCAAATGCAATGTCCAGACTGAAATTGTATATGCAACCTTTTGCCATACTAGTTATACTTCTGATGTTTAAATCAAAACATTTGGTTTCACCATGTTTCACACCTCAGTATTAAAGCCCTTGCAAAAGTGAGACTAGGCCAAGAGTGGCAGGGGAGACTTCCTAGGGTCACAGAGGAAGAACCCTGAGAAGTGACCAGGCTCAAGAGAGGGAGCCCATCTTCCTGTGGCTGCTCAGGGTCGGGATGCAGACTAGCTGACATGAATGTGAGAGATATTCACCATCCTATTGATGGGGAAATGTTTCACAAATGAATCAGCCACTATCTGAAACCCTTACATTTTATCATTTAAATCATCTGCTCGGAGGTATTGTGTTTGTATATTGTGTTATCATTAACATTACAAAACTCCTAAACAATGGATCTACTGTTAGCTTAAATGTGTCACTCAAACTAATATTTTGTAAAAACCCTGGGAGTACATGACGACAATTCAGCTCTCTGTTCACATAGATCAAATATATAACAATTGAGGTACGTATAAGGCTTTATAAATCAGATAATACCTTTTAATTGTCACTTAACACAATTGGTTCTTTTGTAAAAATACAGTTCATGAAATTTCTATTCGTATTTCAGCTGTCAATTTTTTAAAAAATCCACATGAAATTCAAACTCCTCTGTTTTTCAACCCTCACTGAGAGAGCGCCAGAAAAGACAAGTTAAAATTATATAGTTTAAGGTTTTCCCCTACATTGATGGAATGCATTCCAATACAGGCTCGTTTTGAGTTCCTTACATGTGGTGACTGTGGTCATTGTAGTTTTGACAGTGAGGTGAACAGGGATCTGTAGTTCTCCAGCAGCACACCAATACCAGCCTGTGTCCTCCATGTTCAGCTCCATCACCGTCACAGTGAAGACCTTTTTAGAGCGGTCATCTTTCATCTCTGATCTTCCAGATTTACCAGATTCACCAGAATTCACTTCCACACAGGAGCCCTTTATCCTGCACAACTTCTTCATGCTGCTCGGTTCATTATAGTGACACGGCACACTGACATGGCCCCCTTCCACACCGGCCACCTCCTGCTGTTTAACCCAGAGTCCAGGAGTGTCTGAACACCACAGAATAAACACAAAAACATTCATTGACACACAAACTGCACAAGTCACTTCAAGATCAAAGCAAATAGCTGTCATATTCTGTCTTGGATACAGACTGGGAATGGTGTTGCAAAAGAATACAATTAAAGCACCACTCTGCTGGAGGTGCAGAGTCCAAATACACCAATAGTTCTGCAGTGAAGCAATGATTTGCCTGGACTTTTACATGTTCTGGAAGAATTCAATACTGCTAGCATAAGGGGTAGGATCACTCATTTACCCACAGTGCAGCAGTCTGCAGCAGAAATTTCTGTGCAGTGTATGATTGGCGAACACTGGAATAGTGAAGATGCCGTTATTAAGAGGAAGCAGGTCTCACTGAGTGCAGCCATCTTACCTGTAGTGACTGACAGGTGTAGATATGCTCCCTTATCTCGAGCGCGCTGGATCTCTACAGCACACCAGTAATATCCAGAGTCCATCATCTGAAGCTTTCTCATGGTAACAGTGAACACATGATGGGTGGGGTCATCGGTGATTGATGTTTCACCTTTAACTGTTGGAGAGTCAGTGCGTACTACAGTTTCACAATTAATCCAGTATGACCCATAACACCAGTATTTCGTATGATTTTCATATTCTCTATCATAGAGACATGGGATGGTGACAGATCTTCCACTCTGTACAACTACTTTACTCACTGTGTACACACCGTCAGCATCTGCAGAGAGAAACACACACATCATCAGTGTGGGTGTATTTTACAGAGCACAGTGTGGTGCAGTCTGTAGGGCAGCTGACTCTCAAGTGTGAACCCTCCTGTGTGTTTGGGGGTTCAATCCTCTGCACCCAACCATCTCGATCTGTTCCGCTCTTCTCTCTCCTGTTTGAATAAATGCTAAATGTCTGCATTTATATAGCACCTTTATCCATAGCGCTGTAACATTGATGCTTCTCACTTCCCAATTCATACACATGCTCCCACACACACCAATGGCAATTGGCTGCCATGCAAGGCACCAAACAGCTGGTCAGGAGCATTTAGGGGTTGCTTGTCTTGCTCAGGGACACTTTGATACACCCAAGGTGGAATCGAAACGGCAATCCTCTGCCTGCCAGACAACTGCTCTTACCACCTGAGCCAATGTCGGCACAATAAAGTACACAGGGAACATCACTAATACTCGAATTAATTCTAATGCATCATTAGGTATCATTGGACTTTAATGATGATTGGATTTTATGACGATCCTCTCCAAGGAATCGCCACGTTAACGTGGTGGAGGGGTTTGTGTGTCCCGGTGATCCTGTGAGCTATGTTGTCGGGGGCATTGGCATTAGCCCCCAGTAGGGTCTCCCAAGGCAAATTTGTCCCAGAGGAGGGGCCAGACTAAGAGCGATTCAAAGCCTCCATGACACGGTCTCACAGATACTTCGCCCAGAAAAGGGAAGCCGGGGCCCCCTTCTGGATCCATAGCTCGTCGGCGAGCGTCTGGTGGCACAGCCCGATCTGGTAACGTGGGGTTGCAGCCCTGTGGGCTCACCACCTGCAGGGGTCAGCATCGGAGTCGGGTGCTTTGCCCTAGTGGGCGAAAGTAAGGGATCTGGGCGTGCTGATCCTTGGCGTAGCAGACTAGTTCTGGGGATGTGGAACGTCACCTCTCAGATGGGGAAAGAACCGGAGCTAGTGCGGGAGGCGGATCGGTACAAACTAGATATAGTTGGGCTCACCTCCACGCACAGCACTGGTTCCAGAACCGAACTCCTGGAGAGGGGCTGGACGCTGTTCTTTTCTGGAGTTGCTCAGGGTGAGAGGCGCTAGGCAGGTGTGGGAATACTCACAAGCCACCAGCTCCACTGTGTTGGAGTTTCACCCGGGGAACGAGAGGGTGGCCTCTCTGCGACTACGTGCTGCTGGTTGGAAAGCTCTGACTGTCTTTTGTGCTTATGCACCACATGGCAGTTCAGAGTATCCGGCCTTCTTGGAGTCACTAGGCAGCATCCTGGAAAGGGTGCCGTCCGGAGACTCCATAGTTCTGCTGGGCAACTTCAATGCTCACTTGGGCAACGACGGAGAAACCTGGAAGGGGGTGAATAGGAGGAATGGCCTGCCTGATCTTAACCCTAGCGGTGTCTTGTTATTGGACTTCTGTGCTGGTCATGGATTGTCCATAACGAACACCATGTTCGCGCATAGGGTAGCTCATAAGTGTACTTGGTACCAGAGCACCTTAGGCCAAAGATCGATGATCGACTTTGTGGTCGTATCATCAGTCCTGCGGCCGTATGGAAAGATTATATATCTCTCCTGGCCTGGGAATGCCTCGGGATCCCCCATGAGGAGCTGGAATGCGTTGCTGGGGAGAGGGACACCTGGAATACCCAGCTTAGCCTACTGCCACCGCGACCCGACTCCGGATAAGCGAATGAAGATGGATGGATGGATGGATGGATTTTATGATGTTCTTGTGTGGAATTCAAGTGTTTGATTGTGAAAACCAGGGCATTCCTGGCGAATACAATACAAAAAAAATTTTTACATAAGAGGAACAAAATTCGTTCACTGGAGTTCATTTTGAAATGTTTCTTGGATACCTCCTTAAAAGCTGTTATGATGGTCTAAAATGGTTAAAAACACACCAATGCATTTTATGATGTCTTTGTGTGAAATTAAAGTGTTTGATTGTCAAAACCAACGTATTCCTGGAGACTACAATACAATATAATTTCATTTTTGCATAAGAGGAATAAAAGTCTTTCACTGGAGTTCATTTAAACTATCGACCAGAATTGCCCACCCCTCTATTATACTGTAAACTGAAATAATGAATACAGTTACATCATAAAATTGTTATTCAATGGCAATATTATTGTTATTTGAAATTATATATATATATGTGAAAGTCTATAGGTAATGTATAATCCCCTCTGCTCACCACAGTGACAGACATTGTGGAATGTACTGTGGGTACTTTTCACCATGGGGTTGAAGCCATTACTGTGAAAGAATTCACACTTACAGAACAAGATCATATCTACTTCTCTTTTTAAGTAAAACTCAGAGCTATAATTTAATGTAATGTCCTCCCTTGTCCAATTGCAAAATGCACAAACATAAATAAACATTTTTAATCTGTTCAACACAAAAGGTGAGAAATAAAGGCGTATGAAGTGCAAGGGTTCCTGAAAATGTTCAAGGAAAAAAAGAAAAGAAACTGATTAATGACACACATGCAAAGCATCTTTTTTAACTTGGCTAATCTTTTTTTAAGTGCATGAATTGAAAGTATGTATCCATGGTCAATTTGCGTTTATTAGTTCTATTCTTGCCCTGCGATGGACGGGCGACATGTCCATTTTTACATTTACATTTTACATTTTTGTCATATGGCAGACACTTTCAATCCAAAGCGACGTACAAGTGCATAGGTTCTTCCACAAGTTAAAGCATCACATCCATAACTAGTAAAATACACATGAAGTGCTGTTCTGAACAAAAAATTGTCATCGTAAGTGCAATTTTCTTCTTTTTTTGGGGGGTTAAACAAGACGGATATCGGAAAGTGTGGGGGGGGGGATCAGGAGGGAAGACTAAGGTACAGTTTTAAAAGGTGTATTTTTACACTGCTCACAGGATATTCTTTGCTTTTTGCACCATTCTCTGAAAACTCGACACTGTTGTGCATGAAAAACCCAGGAAATACTCAAGCCACTCTCTGGCACCAACATTTCTTCTTCATTCTGACATTTTCTTTGAGAAACAGCTGAACCTTGACAACAGATGCATCTAGTTGCTGCCACATGAGATTGGCAAATTTAATATTTGCATTAAAAGCTGGTGTACAGGTCTACCTAATAAAGTGCTCACTGAGTGTATTCTAATCACATTAGTCCTATTATGTAAGATGCAAACTACAATCTTCAGTTTAACTCATTCATTCAAGTTTAAGGCACAGACGGTCTCTCTGCTACAATGCTCCAGAGTCTCTACAGTGTGAGAAACGAGTCCTACCTGGCAGCACAGTGAGGAAGAGGATGGAGAGGAAGAGTATCAGAGTGAGAGCCATATGTGCCTGATGGGTATGTGTGTCTGTTAGAGACTCCAGCTCCCTTTAGCGTGAGTCTCACTTCCTGTTCCTCTCAGTCCCCACCTCTTTGGTCCCTCGTATTCTGTAGTGTGTGCTCTCTCAGTGGCCAGAGCAGGGTAACTATCATTATAATTTAATATTTATGTATTCCAGAGGTGGGAAAAGAGCAGCATATCCATTTCTGGATTTCATACCAACTTCTGGCCTTAATTACATAATTAACCTTTTACGAAATCGGAAATTTTAGCTGCAGTACATTTTCTGATGACTGGTCTTGTGTCCCCCGTTTTACTGTGACCTAATCTTTGAGAGAACCAGTGTTGGTGCATTGAGCAAATTAGTTCATTTAGCCAGGGTAATTGGTGGAAACAAAAACCTGCATACACCTTGGCCCACCAGGACCAGAATTGGCCACCCCTCTATTATACTGTAAACTGAAATAATTAATACAGTTACATCATAAAATTGTTATTCAGTGGCAGTATTATTGTTATTTGAAATCATATATATATAATATATATATGCCCTGAGATAGACTGGCGACCTGTCCAGGGTGTATTCCTGCTTTTCGCCCAATGTATGCTGGGATAGGCTCCAGCCCCCCTGCGACCCTGATCAGGATAAGCGGGTTCAGATAATGGATGGATGGATGGATAATATATATATATATATAATGTGAAAGTCTATAGGTAATGTGCAATTGTAATTGTCATTTGTTAGCGCTCCTGGGAAATTGTGTTTGGAATGCTCTGGGGAAAAAGTGTGATCGTTGTGATCGTTCTAATCTGTCCAGCAGAGGGCGATGGTTCCTTTTCAAGTTAGGAAAATGATGGTGTCTTTTTTTGTCCAGCAGGGAAAAGCAGAGTCAAATATTTGTAATGGGGTGACTGGCTGTATTTGATGCTCTGAAATATGAATCCTCAGGTTCCAGAACACCCAGGCCTCTTCCTTTGAGCTTGTGGACAAAATTCCACTTGGGACGTCGTCTTTCGTCACGTTGCTGCCCTCTACTGAACAGACAGGGAACATTCACGCAAAGATATCAAGATCAGTGGGGCTCTAATACGAGCACGCTTGAGCACAACTAAAAAGAAATGCAAGTTCCACAAGTCTTAGCACATGGCTTTAATGTGCATCCCATAACATTTTGGGTGTTGATATTTAATGATCAGTGAAACATATTTCTTATATAAATCAACAGTAAATCCAGCAAAACGTACCTGTGTTTTCTGCCCGGCAACTGAGCTGTAAATCACATCACCGGCTCTATCTGCTGCAGAACGGTGAGACGAGTGTGTGGTCTGTACAGAACAGGAAATGCACACACAATATTTCAGTAACTCAAAAAATAACATAACGGAGAGTTATGCAAACATTTCCCATGGCATATTCTCTGGGTCAACTGCAGTGCGATTAGCTGGAGGTTAATCCTCAATACCACAAAAATACATGAAAACTCGAACAACTAATTGTTAACAGATTTGGATAGCAGTTCCTGAGTTCTGCGAAGGTTTAGACAGCAGCTATGAAACACATTGCAATTGATCCTGTGTTTTGTGTGTCTAAAGTAAAGATGGAAATTGTGGTTAAACAACTCCTGATCAGGAATACACCTTTATCAGTGTGCCACTTTAAATTCTGATATTTACTGGCTGTCTTGCTGACTCTGAGATATGATGAACAATCTCACCTGTAGATTTTTCAGGATGATTGAGCTGTACAGGACCTCATCTGCAGGGTTTTCAGACGGCTGGGACAGTAAAGGGGAACATGTTTCTGTGACTGACCACGGTTGGGGGGTCTGCTGAAGTTAATTCAGTCAGTTCAGTCAAAGTTCATTTTGTGAAAAATGCCCCATTGAGGATCATCCAATGAATCGATACATAAACCATTTAATGACATTTTTTTTTTTTAATGAATGAATTTAATGTCATTTCATTGCCTGAACAGAAAGTGGAATTGACGCCAACCCTGTCCGTGCTACCAGAGCAGAGGAGAACACACTAAATTAACTCACTCGTAAACATTCTGGACCATTTTCCCTCAAAATGAATAATTTTTTTCAAAGCTGTTTGAGAGCAGGATAATATTTCAGCATTTAGCGCCTGTGAGTTCATCTCCACTATCATAGCCCATTGCTGCTCATTGACTTCCTTTTTTGAGTTTACATTACATCACATGACAATCATTTACAGACGCTCTTTTCCAGAGTGGTGAAGAGTGGAGAATATCTCAGGAATACAGAAAAGTGGTATCGCCACAGAGGCACAAAGGCACATTAATAATCTCTTATAATCAAGTGTAATATTTGCCAATCAAACTATTTGTACTGTAAAAAAAAATAAAGAATGATTTCTAAGAAATACAGGATCTCTAAAGATATGTAGGATGAGATGAGACTGAATATTAACAGTACGATTCTCTGCAAAGGCACTTCATAAATGTATGGAAATCCAGCCACTACCCAACCTGTGACTGATGTGGACTTATTCTGTGTGATGATGACTGTGTGTTGGTGAACACTGTGCTGTAGGTCACTTCATCTTCAGAGACTGCAGTCTGCCAGGGGAGAGACACAACACAACTCATACAGCTGGTCTATCCGTACAGACCTCTACCTTTCATATTGTACAGTAGGGCCATTCAACTGGTGGACCAGAGACAAGCAAGTGAGCCCATTAACAAGTCACAGCGAAACAACGTCAAAAAAGAAATGCACCCATTTTGCTATGAACAAAGATTAAGGCTCATCCTATAGTAAACTCAATCTTTTCCAAACGAAGCTTAGTCTGTGTCTGTTAAACTGTTACTTAGTGTCTAGACTTGCAGGTTGCGGATTCCCAGAGTGCTGCTACTGAACATCTCCAATCAGAGACTGAGTGTGGGTGAATATATTCAACTTAAGATTTTTCTGAATGTAGTTTTGTTTGATAATTGCAGCATTTCTGTATGTATGAATAAAGTACTATCACACTTTACTGTAGCAGTCATTTCTTCTTCACGCCCACACCCGCACAATCACTGTATGTCCATCTCCATTCTGCAGTTCTGTGTTCAGCTCAAATTTTGATTGAAGTTTAATTGGCATTGATTGACATCGACTGATATTGACCGACACTGACTGACATTGACCCTCGGCCTTCACGGCAGAGTGTAGAGTGTAAAACCGTATGAGCCCCCCTATGAGACCCCTGCTGCCTGTGAAACTCCTGTGCTCAGTGTACTGCACTTCACTAATGCTGTGCTGACTGCTCCTACATACAGCACCCACACTATTCTTTCACACTCAGCGTACTTCATGTGGATACTCACTGTGTCTCTTACACAGCTTCCAGGTAACCATGGCAACAGCTGCCACCAGCAACAGCATCCCTAGTGCCATCAGGATGATTGTGAGATCTGAAAGACTGAACAGCAGCAACAGGGTGTGTGAAATTTTCTGCCCATTTGAAATGCCCAAATGACACAGGAGTCTCTCTCAGTACTGCAGCCTTCTCCATCAGTTCAGAAGAGCACAGACAAGCACAAACATGCACAGAGAGAACTGTCATTTTCTGTCTTGCTCAGGGTCATGTGGGACACCAAGTACATGCAGCGTATACCATATCCCAGCATGCACTGGGCCATGTGCTGCTGATAAGTGCTGGAGAGGCCTGGTTATCTGGACTTTAGTGAGCACGGCTGCAGGAGGAGGCCTCACTGACTTTGAGACAGGGGAGATTTTGAGACACATTTGTCAGAAAAAGTATCAACTGAAATAAAAAACTAGACAGACTTTACTATGTTACTAATGTTAATGCTTTTGTTTTTATACTGAACTTCTTGATTTAAAAAGAAACTGACTTGAAGATTTTACTGGCTCTTCCATCATGAATACCACACCTTTTATTGTCAGTAGTTGTTGCTGGAACAGGTGAGAGAGGTGTTGAGACTGTTGAATGATTTGAGGTTGAAGGCTTGGAGGATGTTGCTACTGTGGTTGCTGTGGTAACCAGAAGAGACGTGCTTAGTGCTGCAGATGCTGAAGAATGGGATGCTATGAAGAGTGAAAATGATCTTAATTAATAAAGTTAATAATTTTTCATGAATATTTTATGGTGTTATTTATAGTGTCATTGTATCTTTGTGTGTGTGTGTGTGTATGTGCCTGTGTGAATGCGAATGTGTGTGCTTGTGCGTGTTTGTGTGTGCGTGAATGTGTGTGTGAGTGTTTGTGCAATTCTCTGTATATAGGCTTAGACCAGTCCTCTCTCTGCCGTCTGCAGGTAGTGCAGAACGCTGCTGCCCGCCTTCTGACTGGCAAAAAGAAGCGGGAACATATTACACCAGCACTGTCATCCCTACATTGGCTTCCTGTCCGTTACAGAATAAATGTAAAAATTTTATTATTTGTTTTTAAGGCAATGAATGGTCTAGCACCTACGTACTTGTCTGAACTCGTCAATATGTATACCCCAGCTAGATCACTTAGATCATGCAATCAGCAACTTTTGGATGTCCCTATGTCGAGGAGAGCGAGGAGGGGTGACCGGGCCTTTGAGGTAGCTGGCCCCAAGTTGTGGAACAGCCTACCGCCACATATTAAATCTACCCAAAACATAGATGTTTTTAAATCCTTGTTAAAAACCCACCTTTTTAGTGAGGCCTTTATGTCAGACATAAATGGGGAATCCAGATAATGTACATGTGTTTCATTTTATTTCATTTCATTTCATTTTATTTCTTTTTATCTCATTTTATTTCATTTTATCTTTAATTTTATTGCCTGGTTTTGTACAGCACTTTGGTCAACCATGGTTGTTTTAAATGTGCTTCATAAATAAAGTTTATTATTATTATTATTATTGTGTGTGTGTGCACGAATGGGTGCATGAGTGTTGTGACACTGTTCATGTGAAAGAACAGAACTCAGCACTGGTGTGCACCTGGCAGTCTGCGAGAGAGCACTAGCTAGCACCAAAGGGTTTCACAACATGACATTTAGAACACTCTGTCTCTCTCAACCCTCACTGACAGAAAGTAACAGAAAGGATAATTGAAAATTCGAGGATAGAATGCATTCTTATACACGCTCGTTTTGAGTTCCTTACGTGTGGTGACTGTGGTAGTTGTAGTTTTCTGAGTGACAGTGAGGCAAACAGGGATCTGTAGTTCTCCAGCAGCACACCAATACCAGCCTGTGTCCTCCATGTTCAGCTCCCTCACCAGTGACATGGCCCCCTTCCACACCGGCCAACTCCTGCTGCTCAACCCAGAGTCCAGGAGTGTCTGAACACCACAGAATAAACACAAAAATATACAACATTCTTTGATACACAAACCCTACAAGTCACTTGTAGACCAAAGTAAATAACTGTCGTATTGATACTGTCTTGCATACAGACTGGGAGTGGTGTAGCAAAATAATACAATTATTATGCTGGAGTCCAAATACACCAATAGTTTTGCAGTAAAACAATGACTTGCCTAGACTTTTACTTGTGGAAGAATTCAATACTGCTAGCATAAGTGGTAGGATCACTCATTTACCCACAATGCAGCAGTCTGCAGTAGAAAGTTCTGTGCAGCGTATGATTGGATAACACTGGAATAATGAAGACGCCGTTATTAAGAGGAAGCAGGTCTCACTGAGTGCAGTGTGTGCTGCAGCCATCTTACCTGCAGTGACTGACAGGTGCAGACGTGCTCCCTTATCTCCAGCGCCCTGGATCTCTACAGCACACCAGTAATATCCAGAGTTCTTCATCTAAAGCTTTGTCATGGAAACAGTGAACACATGATGGGTGGGGTCATAAGTGATTGATGTTTTACGTTTAGCATTTGGAGAGTCAGTGCGTACTATATTATGGCAATTTCGCAATAAGTACCCCTGACACCAGTATTTCACATGATTTTCATATTCTCTATCATAGACACATGGGATGGTGACAGATCTTCCACTCTGTACAACTACTTTACTCACTGTGTACACACCGTCAGCATCTGCAGAGAGAAACACACACATCATCAGTGTGGGTGTATTTTACAGAGCACAGTGTGGTGCAGTCTGTAAGGCAGCTGACTCTCAGGCTAAGTGTGAACCCTCCTGTGTGTTTGGGGGTTCAATCCTCTGCACCCAACCATCTCGATCTGTTCCCCTCTTCTCTCTCCTGTTTGAATAAATGCTAAATTTATGCATATATATAGCACCTTTATCCAAAGCGCTGTAACATTGATGCTTCTCATTCACCCATTCATACACACATTCACACACACACCAACGGTGATTGGCTGCCATGCATAAAACAGCTGGTAAGGAGCATTTAGGGGTTGCTTGTCTTGCTCAGGAACACCTTGATACAGCCAGGGTGGAATGGAAACTGCAACCCTCCGTCTGCCAGACGACTGCTCTTTCCACCTGAGCCAATGTCACCACAATAAAGTGCACAGGGGAACATCACTAATACTCTAATTCATTTTAATGCACCGTAAGAAAAGGTGATTCCAACACACTGCATCTAGGTAAAATATGGTCTACCACACCAATGCATTATAATAAAGGTATCATTGGACTTTAATGATGATTGGATTTTATGATGTTCTTGTGTGGAATTAAAGTGTTTGATTGTGAAAACCAAGGCATTCCAGGAGAATACAATACAATAGTTCTTTTACATAAGAAAAATCTTTCACTGGAGTTAATTTTGAAATGTTTCTTGGATACCTCCTTAAAAGCAAAAGTGTGTGAGGGGTTAACTCCAGAAAATACTGTGTACATATGAGCAGACACACAGAATTGTCACTTTCAGTTTTTATTTTAGCAGAGCTACAAACAGCATTATTTCCTGTGGTTAATCCCCTCAGGACATTATACTGGGGGTACATTTTAATGTGGGGTTGAAGCCATTTCTGTGAAAGCATTCACACTTACAGAACAAGATCATATCTACTTCTCTTTTTAAGTAAAACTCAGAGCTATAATTTAATGTAATGTCCTCCCTTGTCCAATTGCAAAATGCACAAACTTAAATAAACATTTTTTATCTGTTAAACAAAAAAGGTGAGAAATAAAGGCGTATGAAGTGCAAGCGTTCATGAAAATGTTCCAGAAAAAAAGAAAAGAAACTGATTCATGACACACATGCAAAGCATCTTTTTTAACTTGACTAATCTTTTTTTAAACTGCATGAATTCAAAGTATTTAGCCGTAGTCTATTTTTATTTGCGTTTTTAAATGTGTTCTAATCTGTCCAGAAGAGGGCGATAGATCCTTTTCAAGTTGTGGTGTCTGTTTTTGTCTCGTAGAGAAAAAAGAGTCAAATATTTGTAATGGGGTGACTGGCTGTATTTGATGCTCTGAAACAGGAATCCTCAGGTTCCACACGTTGCTGAACATCCAGGCCTCTTCCTTTGGGCTTGTGGACAAAATACCTGTTGGGACGTAGTCTTTCGTCACTTTGCTGCCCCCTACTGAACAGACAGGGAACATTCACGCAAAGGTATCAAGATAATTGGGGCTCTACTACGAGCACGCTTGAGCACAACTAAAAAAGGTGCAATAAAAACAGGAATAGGAATGTTTGTAAATATATGAGGGACTAAAAAGAAATGCAAGTTCCACACGTCATCGCATATGCATCCCATCACATTTTGGGTCTTGATATTTAATGATCAGTGAAACATATTTCTGATATAAACCAACTGTAAATCCAGCATAACGTACCTGTGTGTTCTGCCCGGCAACTGAGCTGTAAATCACATCACTATCTGCTGCAGAACGGCGAGACGAGTGTGTGGTCTGTACAGAACAGGACATGCACACACAATATTTCAGTAACTCAAAAAATAACATTACAGAGAGTTACGCAAACATTTCCCATTACATATTCTCTGGGTGAACTGCAGTGCGATTAGCTGGAGGTTAATCATCAATGCCACAAAAATGCATTAAAACTCAAACAGCTAATCGTTAACAGATTTGGATAGCAGTTCCTGAATTCTGTGAAGGTTTAGACTGCAGCTACAAAACACATTGCAATTGATCCTGTGTTTTGTGTGTCTAATGTAAACATGCAAATTGTTGTTAAACAACTCAAAAGGAGAATATATATACATACATATAAATATGTTCTCATTTCACAGTGTGCCACTTTAAATTCTGATATTTACTGGAATGTAGCTGATTCTGAGATATGATGAACAATCTCACCTGTAGATTTTTCAGGACGACTGAGCTGTACAGAACCTCATCTGCAGGGTTTTCAGATGGCTGGGACAGTAAAGGGGAACATGTTTCTGTTACTGACCATGGTTAGGGGGTTGGCTCAATTTAATTCAGTCAATTCAGTCAATTCAAGATCATAATGTGAAAAATGCCCCATTGAGGATTATCCCATGAATTCTTGTGTTTGATTTGCACTTTGTTGTACGTCGCTCTGGATAAGAGCGTCTGCTAAATGCCACGTAATGTAATGTAATAAACCATTTAATCAAAAAAACTTTTAATGAATGAATTTAATGTCATTTCATTGCCTGACTAGTAAACATTCTGAACCATTTTCCCTCAAAATGAATGCTTGTTTTCAAAGCTGTTTTGAGAGCAGGATAATTTTTCAGCATTTAGCGCCTGTGAGTTCATCTCCACTATCACAGCCCATTGCTGCTCAGTGACTTCCTGGTTTGAGTTTACATTACATCACATGACAATCATTTACAGACGCTCTTTTCCAGAGTGGTGAACAGTGGAGAATATCAGTTACTCTCAGGAATACAGAAAAGTGGTATCACCACAGAGGCACAAAGGCGCATTTATAATCTCTTATAATCAAGTGTAATATTTGCCAATCAAACTATTTGTATTGTAAAAAAATAAAGTTTGATTTCTAAGAAATACGGGATCTCTAAAGATATGTAGGATGAGATGAGACTGAATATTAACAGTACGATTCTCTGCAAAGGCACTTTACAAATGTGTGAGAAATCCAGCCACTACTCAACCTGTGACTGATGTGGACTTATTCTGTGTGATGACTGTGTGTTGGTGAACACAGTGCTGCAGGTCACTTCATCTTCAGAGTCTGCAGTCTGCCAGGGGAGAGACACAACATTGAACTCATAACAGCTGGTCTATCTGCACAGACCTCTACCTTTCATATTGTACAGTAGGGCCATTCAACTGGTGGACCAGAGACAAGCAAGTGAGCCCATTAACAAGTAACAGTGAAACAACATCAAGCTACAGAGAGATAAAAAAAGAAATGTACCCAAATTACTTTGAACAAAGATTGAAGCTAGTCCTATAGTAAACTCAATCTTGTCCAGACGAAGCTTAGTCTGAGTCTGTTAAACTGTTACTTAGTGTCTATAGACTTGCAGGTGCTGGTACTGAACATCTCCAACCAGAAACTGAGTGTGGGTGAATATATTCAACTTAAGATTTTTCTGAATGTAGTTTTGTTTGATAAGTGCAGCATTTCTGTATGTATGAATAAAGAACTATCACACTTTACTGTAGCAGTCATTTCTTCTCCACGCCCACACCCGCACAATCACTGTATGTCCATCTCCATTCTGCAGTTCTGTGTTTTGCGGATCAGCTCAAATTTTGATTGAAGTTTAATTGACATTGACTGACATTGACTGACATTGACTGACATTGACTGACATTTGACCGACACTGACTGATACTGACTGTCACTGATTGACATTGACCACACTGACTGACACTGACTGACATTGACCCTCAGCCTTCTCAGCAGAGTGCAGAGTGTAAAACGGCTGTACCATCAGCTCGTTGCTCCGGTCCTCTCTTGCTCCTGTGTGAGGCTGGACTCCCTCTGTAAGGAGACACAGGATGAGCTGTGATAAGAGAGTGTGATCATGACAGAGCTGAGATCCCCCCTATGAGACCCCTACTGCCTGTGAAACTCCTGTGCTCAGTGTACTGCACTTCACTAATGCTGTGCTGACTGCACCTACATACAGCACCCACACTATTCTTTCACACTCAGCGTACTTCATGTGGATACTCACTGTGTCTCTTACACAGCTTCCAGGTAGCCGTGGCAACAGCTGCCACCAGCAACAGCATCCCTAGTGCCATCAGGATGATTGTGAGATCTGAAAGACTGAACAGCAGCAACAGGGTGTGTGAAATTTTCTGCCCGTTTGAAATGCTCAAATGACACAGGAGTCTCTCTGAGTACTGCAGCCTTCTCCATCAGTTCAGAAGAGCACAGACAAGCACAAACATGTACAGAGAGAACTGCTGGACTACAGAAACAGGGAGTGGAGAAAAAGGAAATGGAAGCACTAGGGGTCATGTGGGACACCAAGTACATGCAGTGTGTACCATATCCCAGCATGCACTGGGCCATGTTCTGCTGATAAGTGCTGGAATGGCCTGGTTATGTGGACTTTACTGAGCACATCTGCAGGAGGAGGCCTCACTGACTTTGAGACAGGGGGGATTTTGAGACACATTTGTCAGGAAAAGTACCAACTTAAATATAAAGACTTTACTATGTTACTTATCCTTTTGTTTTCATACTGAACTTCTTGATTTAAAAAGAAACAGATTTGAATATTTTACTGGCTCTTCCATCATAAATACCACACCTTTTATTGTAATTGATTGTTGCTGGAACAGGTAAGAAAGGTGTTGAGACTGTTGAATACTTTGAGGTTGAAGGCTTGGACGATGTTGCTGCTGTGGTTGTTGTGGTAACCAGAAGAGATGTGCTTAGTGCTGCAGATGCTGAAGAATGGGTTGCTATGAAGAGTGAAGGAAAAAATAATAAAAAGTTAATCATATTTTATGAATATTTTATGGTGATATGTATAGTGTTATTGTATCTATGTGTGTGTGTGTGTGTGTGCCTGTGTGAATGCAAATGTTTGTGCTTGTGTGTGTGTGTGTGTGTGCGAATGGGGGCATGAGTACGTGTTCATGTGAAAGAACAGAACTCAGCACTGGTGTGCACCTGGCAGTTTGTGAGAGAGCACTAGCTAGCACCAAAGGGTTTCACAACATGACATTTAGAACACTGTTTCTCTCAACCCTCACTGACAGAAAGTGACAGAAAAGGTCATTGAAAATTCGAGGATAGAATGCATTCTTATACAGGCTCCTTTTGAGTTCCTTACGTGTGGTGACTGTGGTAGTTGTAGTTTTCTGAGTGACAGTGAGGTGAACAGGGATCTGTAGTTCTCCAGCAGCACACCAATACCAGCCTGTGTCCTCCATGTTCAGCTCCCTCACAGTAAAAACCTTTTTAGAGTGGTCATCTTTCATCTCTGATCTTCCAGATTCACCAGAATTCACTTCCAGACAGGAGCCCTTTATCCTGCACCACTTCTTCATGCTGCTCGGTTCATTATACTGACACGGCACACTGACATGGCCCCCTTCCACACCGGCCACTTCCTGCTGCTCAACCCAGAGTCCAGGAGTGTCTGAACACCACAGAATAAACACAAAAATATACAACATTCATTTATACACAAACTGTAGAAGTCACTTGACGATCAAAGCAAATAACTGTCATATTGGTACTGACTTGGATACAGATTGGGAGTGGTGTTGCAAAATAATACAATTAAAGCACCAATCTGCTGGAGGTCCAAATACACCAATAGTTCTGCAGTGAAGTAATGACATGCCTGGACTTTTACATGTTCTGGAAGAATTCAATACTGCTAGCATAAGAGGTAAGATCACTCATTTACCCACAATGCAGCAGTCTGCAGTAGAAAGTTCTGTGCAGCTTATGATTGCATAACACTGGAATAGTGAAGATGCCGTTATTAAGAGGAAGCAGGTCTCTCTGAGTGCAGTGTGTGCTGCAGCCATCTTACCTGCAATGACTGACAGGTTCAGATATGCTCCCTTATCTCCACCGCGCTGGATCTCTACAACACACCAGTAATATCCAGAGTCCCAGGTTGTCAGCATTGTCATGTTAACAGTGAAGACATGATGGGTGGGGTCATCAGTGATTGATGTTTTACCAGTACGTTTAGGAGAGTCAGTGCGTACTACAGTTTTACAAAAATTCCAGTTTGACCCATGACACCAGTATTTCACGTGATAGTCATATTCTCTATCATAGACACATGGGATGGTGACAGATTTTCCACTCTGTACAGCTACTTTACTCACTGTGTACACACCGTCAGCATCTGCAGAGAGAAACACACACATCATCAGTGTGGGTGTATTTTACAGAGCACAATGTGGTGCAGTCTGTAGGGCAGCTGACTCTCAGGCTAAGTGTCAACCCTCCTGTGTGTTTAGGGTTCAATCTTCTGCACCCAACCTTTTTGATCTGTTCCCTTCTTTTCTCTCCTGTTTGAATAAATGCTAAATGTCTGAATTTATATAGCACCTTCATTCACCCATTTCCACCCACTCACCATCTCATACACACACTCACACACCAACGGCAATTGGCTGCCATTCAAGGTACCAAGGGGGTTTGTCTTGCTCAGGGACACTTTGCTCTAACCGCCTGAGCCAATGCCGCCACAATAATATACACAGGGAAAAATCACTAATACTCTAATTCATTCTAATAAACCATAATAAAAGACATAACCAACACACTGCATCGAGGTAAAATATGGTCTAACACCAACGTATTTTATGATGTCTTTGTATGAAATTAAAGTGTTTAATTGTCAAAACCAAGGCATTAAAAATGTTTCTCTATTTCCTGAGATCATGGACTTTTAAAAATGATACGAACGCATTATACAATGAAAACAATGATGTTTGAGAAGAACATGCTCTCTGGATGGCAGTACCATCACAGGTGGAGACTTAAAAGCAACAATTTGTGAGGGGGAGCTCCAGAAAATACTGTGTACCAATGAGCACACAAAGATGTGCATTTCGTCCACTCTTTCAGTTCTCTTTATTTTAGCAGATAAAATAAAGATAACTTTATTTCCTGAGGTTAATACCCTCTGCTCACCACAGTGATAAACATTGTACTGTGGGAACATTTTAATGTTGGGTTGAAGCCATTTCTGTGGAAGCATTCACACTTACAGAACAAAATAATATCAACTTCTCTTTTAAGTAAAACTCAGAGCCATTCTAATCATGCACGATGTGAAGTGTGAAAACGTTATATTGCAACTCCTTCCGCTTCTTGGGTTCAACATCACACACAAAGCTATGTTCACGCTTTAATTGTGTTTCGACATTTGTATTTGTACTTGTCAGCTCTTAATCCTTGTGTGGTCTTAAGGGTCAAAAATGACTCACCACTATGTTTAATAGCAGACAAAAAACCCCATTATGATCTTGAAATTTGATGACAAAGTTTGTGATGAGTGACAGGTTTTTTCTTCATGCAAAATAGAATTCAGTTCATTAAAAGTCAATTAAGCTGCTTTAACGGTTCATGGGTTTTGTGAAGGCATTTTTGACCCTTAGGCCAAGGGGAGTATACACAATGTGAAGACTACACAAGGGTTAAAGCAGAACTGCTGCTCACAGGATATTAAAATAAAATAAAAAAAATATATATATATATCCTGTGAACAGCAGTTCTGCAGAAAGAAATGCCTTGTTAATTAGAGAGGTCTGAGGAGAAAGACCTGACTGGTCAATACTGACAGGGAGGTGACAGTGATGTAAATAAGCGCACATTACAACAGTGATACGCAGAAGAGAATCTCTGGACACACAACGCATCAAACCTCTAAGTGGATAGGCTACAGCCGCAGATGACAACTCAGTCTAAAAAATAATCATCAATCAATACCTAATAAAGTGCTCACTGAGTGTATATATATTCAGAATAGAACTAATAAACTCAAATCGACCATCACTACATACTTTGAATTTATGCACTTCAATCTTTTTTGTTTGTTTTTTCTAGACACTGTGGTGCGTGAAAATCCCAGGAGATGAGCAGTTTCTGAGATATTCTAACCACCCTGTCTGGCGCCAACAACCAAAAATTACTTTTCTTCACATTTCTTCCTCATTCTGACATTTTGTTTGAAAAACAGCCGAACATCTACAACAGCTGCATTTAGTAGCTGCCACATGATTGGCTGATTAAATATTTGCATTAAAAAGCTGGTGTACAGGTCTACCTAATAAAGTGCTCACTGAGTGTATTCTAATCACATTAGTCCTATTATGTATTATTTAAACTATATACGTCAGTATTACTCATTCATTCAAGTTCATGGCACAGACAGTCTCTATGCTACAATGCTCCAGAGTTCAGTATACAGTGTGAGAAACGAGTCCTACCTGGCAGCACAGAGGGGAAGAGGATGGAGAGGAAGAGTATCAGAGTGAGAGCCATATGTGCCTGATGGGTATGTGTGTCTGTGAGAGACTCCAGCTCCCTTTAGCGTGAGTCTCACTTCCTGTTCATCTCAGTTCCCACCTCTTTGGTCCCTCGTACTCTGTAGTGTGTGCTCTCTCAGTGGCCAGAGCGGGATAACTATTATTATCATTTAATATTTATTATGCATTCTAGAGGTGGGCAAAGAGCACCATATCCATTTCTGGATTTTATACCAACTTCTGGCCTTAATTACATAATTAGCCTTTTACGACATCTGACATTTTAGCTGCAGTACATTTCTTGATGACTGGTCTTGTGTCGCCCATTTTACTGTCATCAAATCTTTGAGAGAACCAGTGTTGGTGATTATTTCATTTAGCCAGGGTAATTGGTGGAAACAAAAATCTGCATACACCTTGGCCCTCAAGGACCGGAATTGCCCACCCCTCTATTATACTGTAAACTGAAATGATTCATACAGTTAGATCATTAAATTGTTATTCAGTGGTAATATTATTGTTCATTTTTAATTAGATATATTTGAATATATTTGAAAATTACCTATATACTATAGGAAATTTGTCATTGTAATTGTCATTTGTTAGCGCTCCTGGGAAATTGTGTTTCGAATGCTCTGGGGTTTTTAAATCGCCGAGGAAAAATGTGATCGTTCTAATCTGTCCAGCAGAGGGCGATAGTCAGCAAAATTGTGGTGTCTTTTTTTGTCCAGGAATAAAAAACAGAGTCAAAAATTTGTAATGGGGTGACTGGCTGTATTTGATGCTCTGAAATAGGAATCCTCAGGTTCCACACGTTGCTGAACATCCAGGCCACTTCCTTTCGGTTTGTGGACAAAATTCCTGTTGGGACGTAGTCTTTCGTCACTTTGCTGCCCCCTACTGAACAAACAGGGAACATTCACGCAAAGGTATCAGGATAATTGGTTTTTTTTATGGTTTTTTTTTTATTGTTTCACATGTGAAACGCTAATGTACAGGATGACATTAACAATGACAAATAAATAGTCTTTTGTCATCAAGGCCCTTCTCTGAGCTCACTAACAAAAGTTAAGGCTATTCAGTAGATAAATGCTCTAAGCAAATGCGTAATGATAACCCTGAGTATCTTCCTCTGAATTAACACAAAGGGAACAATTTTGAGGCTCTTTCTTTGGTGCGCTGTGTGCAAAAACAGGGAGTGTGGCACAAATGTGGCATGGAATCAGGAATAGAATGCTCTGGGACTCATTCTATTCCATATTCCATACCACACTGCCTGAGGACTGAAGAGCCTCAGAATTGCACCAGTTATGACTAAACTGCATTACATAGCATATTATATATACATGATGTAAGACAATTATATGTTTATGGATCAAGAATAAAAACAAATATCTTCACCATATTTAAGGCCATTACAGTCATGGACTGTGTTGTGCAGAACAAACTACAAGGTGGAGAGCAATCCCTGCCGTGGTACACCAACATAATGCCATTTTACAGGCCTGTTTCAATTGGAGAAGAATAACATGAAGTGGCTGGATAAGTAACACATGCCTCAGAGCTGGTGAGAATGTGATTTTGAACAAAGCAAGAGTGTGTATTATCATCTTTTAGACATTTATTACAATAAATGGCACTAGGTTGGCCAATTAGATTTTAGGGACGGTACCGGCTACCCCGGCCACCCTGTTAGAACCGCCCATGGTAATAAGTAACAAAACTACTGTCTTACTGCATCTTTACTAACTCTGCTTTCCCCCAAGATTTCTCTCTTTCTCTTTTATTTCAAGGATCACATGCAGAGTGGCTCTGGTAAAGGGTTCACAACTACTATTTTAATTTGCTAAAAATGTTTTCAAAGAACATGTTACTCTGTGCTGTTTGGTTCCTGAATATCAGAGCTTCAGTGAAGCTTCAGTGTTCCCTGTCTGTTCAGTAGGGGGAAGCAACGTGACGAAAGAGTACCGTCCCAACAAGGGAAGAGGCCCGGATGTTATATTACGGTTCAATGGCGCGGAACATGAAGATTTATATTTCAGAGGATCAAATACAGTCCCTACCCCTTTACAAATGTTTGACCTCAGAAATAGACACCTTCAGTTTCCTTATTTGATTGCTTACTGCAGTCCTCTGCTGTACAGATTAGAAATGTTCAGATCTTTACATGGAAATAAACAAATTTTAAAAAAAAATTATATAGGTGACTGGCTCAAAAACACAAATACAAATACAAATAAAATCTTCTACTAATGGAGGAATGACACTTTTCAGAGGACCTTGTATTACTCACACACAAAAAATGACACACTTTCAAAACTAAATGCAAAGGCAAATTATAACAATTAACCATATTCTTTATATTGTTTGGAATTCCACAAATTCCAGAGCTGGGAAGATTCTGATGAGGCCCAGGTGATGACATCAGAGCGACACGACATCTATAAAAAGTGGAAAACACAATTTCATCAGATAATTTTGATGACTATCCATGTACATACAAGAGTGCTTTAGTTTGTCTCCTGGACCACTTCTGAGCTTTTCTTTGCCATTATATAGGCATGCTGAATAATAAATAATTAATAAATAAATAAATAAATAAATAAATAAATAAATAAATAAATAAATAAATAAATAAATAAAAGAGTAAAAATAAGTAAATGCAAAATACAATGCATTTTGATAGGGGAATAGCTGTAGTCCCTCAGAAGTCTTTCAACCATCCAAAGCCCAGGCAGTCATTACAGCTATTTTGGCATGTGGGTTTGAAGCTAGCATGAAATTGAGACATCACATTTGACTGGAGAAACTGCTTATTGCTGCCATGGAAATTAAGCCATTTTATCTCCAATATTGTGGCTGCTAAACATGAAATAGACTAGATAAGAATTTGTTGTCTATTATCCCTCAATTTCTTTCTTTCTTAAAACACCCTATAGTTCTCCCAGTCATGAAATGTCCCCTGTAAGCTCAAAGAGGAATATGTGGTCAAATTGATGGTGTTACATCTAATCCAGGGTGACAACCATCCCCAGTCTCCCATACTGTACATTGCAGGGCTCACCGTCATCATTTGGTTGCGTAACGTCCTGTGTCTTCTATTCTCTCTTGATTGCATTGCTCCTGACCCAAAAAAACAGAAGGCAGAAAAACATGGCTCAATAAAACCAACGACATGGGGTCACAAAAACCACTATGATTCAAGTAATTATGGTCAATTTCTGATTTTCACATCCACAGTTACTCTATCTCATTTTGTTTTATTTTCTTAGTTTTTCTTGTTAACAAGAATCACAGTCCTTTTAGTATCTTTTAGGACACAAATATTCTCTAGAAATAAAATGTAGATTCTCAGTGGGCATGAGGCATTCTTAACAGAAGATTAAGGTAAGATCTGAAATGGAAACTGGACCACATTTCCGTTTGAAGGGCCTCAACAGAAGTGTGCAACTTGTGGTGAAAGCATCGGCCCTGCCCTCTGATACAGTTCCGAGAAGCTGTGCTGCTAGAAACTCATGGAGTTATTAACTCTTAAACTCTTGCCTGATAATAACACTGATGAATAATAAAACGATCACATGACTCACTGCGGTTTTGCCAGATCTTCCAAAAGGCGACGGCGGTGCATATTAGGAACACCAAAACAAGCCCGGCGTGACGTAGCACCCACAGAGTCCTTCTCAGGCACGTCTGTGCACTACACAGAGAAGACTGCTTTGAGTGTCATTCAATGAGTGCACCACAACAATGCTTTTGAACAGTAGTGTCAAACTTTAGAACTTATTTCCAAATATGCAGCCAGCAAAAGCCTGGAATGAAGTGGGAAAGATGCTCTGAGATGCATCGCGGGCATGGACATAGACTGGCCTCACTCACTGAAAGGGGAAAAGCTCAGGGGAGAACACAAAACTCACCCAGAACACAGCTGGCTTCCTTGTTCCGGGGGACTGGTCTTATTAAAGGCCCCTTCTGTTGTGGTGATCAGTGTATTGTTCTTATGGGATTGAGTGGGAGACTTGATGGTATCTGTCAGCAAATACAAAGTCCAGACTGAAATTTAATATGCAACCTTTTGCCAAAGTTATACTTCTAATCAAAACATTTGGTTTCACACCTCAGTCCTAAAGCCCTTACAAAAGTGAGACTAGGCCAAGAGTGGCAGGGGAAACTTCCTAGGGTCACAGAGGAAGAACCCTTAGAAGGGACCAGGCTCAAGAGAGGGAGCCTATCTTCCTGTGGCTGCTCAGGGTAGGGATGCAGACCAGATGACATGAATGTGAGAGATATTCACCATCCTATTGATGGGGAAATGTTTCACAAATTCATCAGCCACTATCTGAAACCCTTACATTTTATCATTTAAATCATCTGCTCGGTGGTATTGTGTTTGTATATTGTGTTATCATTAAGATTACAAAATTCCTAAACAATGGATCAACTGTTAGCTTAAATGTGTCACTCAAACTAATAATTTGTAAAAACCCTGGGAGTACATGAAGACAATTCAGCTCTCTGTTCACATAGATCAAATATATAACAATTGAGGTACAAAAAAGGCTTTATAAATCAGATAATACCTTTTAATTGTCACTGAGCACAATTGGTTCTTTTGTAACAATATTCAAATTTCTATTCATATTTCAGCTGTCAATTTAAAAAAAAATCCACATGAAATTCACACTCCTCTGTTTTTCAATCCTCGCTGAGAGAGCGCCAGAAAAGACAGATTAAAATTCTATAGTTTAGGGTTTTCCCCTACATTGATGGAATGCATTCCAATACAGGCTCGTTTTGAGTTCCTTACGTGTGGTGACTGTGGTTGTAGTTTTCTGAGTGATAGTGAGGTGAACAGGGATCTGTAGTTCTCCAACAGCACACCAATACCAGCCTATGTCCTCCATGTTCAGCTCCATCACCGTCACAGTGAAGACCTTCTCAGAGTGGTCATCTTTTATCTCTGATCTTCCAGATTCACCAGAATTCACTTCCACACAGGAGCCCTCTATCCTGCACCACTTCTTCATGCTGCTCGGTTCATTATAGTGACACGGCACACTGACATGGCCCCCTTCCACACCGGCCACCTCCTGCTGCCAAACCCAAGAGTCCAGGAATGTCTGAACACCACAGAATAAACACAAAAATATACAACATTCATTGATACACAAACTCTACAAGTCACTTGCAGATCAAAGCAAATAACTGTCATATTGATACTGACTTGGATACAGACAGGGAATGGTGTTGCAAAAGAATACAATTAAAGCACCACCCTGCTGGAGGTGCAGAGTCCAAATACACCAATAGTTCTGCAGTGAAGCAATGACATGCCTGGACTTTTACTTGTGGAAGAATTCAATACTGCTAGCATAAGGGGTAGGATCACTCAGTTACCCACAATGCAGCAGTCTGCAGTAGAAAGTTCTGTGCAGCGTATGATTGGATAACACTGGAATAGTGAAGATGCCCTTATTAAGAGGAAGCAGGTCTCACTGAGTGCAGCCATCGTACCTGCAGTGACTGACAGGTGCAGATATGCTCTCTTATCTCGAGCGCCCTGGATGTCGACAGCACACCAGTAATATCCAGAGTCCTTCATCTTAAGCTTTCTCATGGTAACAGTGAACACATGATGGGTGGGGTCATCAGTGATTGATGTTTCACCTTTAACTGTTGGAGAGTCAGTGCGTACTACAGTTTCACAACCATTCCAGTCTGACCCATGACACCAGTATTTCACATGATTTTCATATTCTCTATCATAGGGACATGGGATGGTGACAGATCTTCCACTCTGTACAGCTACTTTACTCATTGTGTACACACCGTCAGCATCTGCAGAGAGAAACACACATCATCAGTGTGGGTGTATTTTACAGAGCACAGTGTGGTGCAGTCTGTAGGGCAGCTGACTCTCAGGCTGAGTGTCAACCCTCCTGTGTGTTTGGGGGTTCAATCTTCTGCACCCAACCATCTCCATCTGTTCCCCTTTTCTCTCTCCTGTTTAAATAAAGTACACAGGGGAACATCACTAATAGTCTAATTCATTCTAATTCAAGGGAAGCCTGTAGCCTAGTGGTTAAGGTAAGTTCCCGGGGTAGCAACGATAAGATTCGCTCAGCTGTTGGGCCCTTGAGCAAGGCCCTTAACCCCACATTGCTTCAGGGGGGATTGTCCCCTGCTTAGGCTAATCATCTAAGTCCCTTGGATGAAAGTGACAGCTGAATAATATGTAATGTAATGCACCATAACAAACCACTAACACACCAATGCATTATAATGAATGCATCATTGGACAGGTTGTTATGATGTCCTTCTGTGAAAATTGTTTTAAGTTTAAATTTTGTTACTTAACAGCAATGGAAATATTTGATTTTGAAGTGTTCTTTGGATATTAGATGAGATCATTGACTTTCAAAAATGATACTATGGCATCATAAAATGTAACTCTTTCATCACATTGCTGCCCAAAAAACCCAAAAACAATGATATTTGAGAAGAACATAGTACATGCCATTACAGGTGGTTTTAAATGCAACACTTTCAGCATTATTTCCTGTGCTCAATATCCTTTGCTCACCTCGGTAGGCACACAATCCATTTTACATTACATTACATTACATTATGTGGCATTTAGCAGACGCTCTTATCCACGACTTACAACAAAGTGCAAATCAATCACAAGAACAAGTGCAAAAGTAGACCTGAGAGGACAGTACAGTTCCGAGTCCTAGTGTAAACATACAGAAATTCAGAACCCTTGAAGAGTACAATTTTAGCTGGTCTGAAGCCAATTCAGACACTTACAGACAAGATCATCTCAACTTCCTTTTTCAGTGAAAATAATCACAAAAATGAAATTGTTATCAGCCAATCCTCATGAAATGAAGAAAAAAGGAGAATACAGTGCAAGAGTTAATTAAAATCTCTCTGAATAAACAAAAAATAGAAACTGCCATTCATGCCACACAAGCAAACAGTTTCTTTTGGGCCTTTTTAAATGCATTTCTAAAGTTAGATTTGTATTCATTATAAATTATTGGTTAAAATAAGTAAACTGCACAAGAGCAAAAACAAAAACGTGAGCATGAATTCCAAGTCTGTAGCAATGGTCTGCTTATATTTATGATTCCCAAAAATATATTTTACCCACATCATAGCAGTTTGATGTACTGTTAACAATCTTCAGTATAACTCATTGATTCAAGTTCATGGCACAGACAGTCTCTCTGCTACAATGCTCCAGTGTTCAGTATACAGTGTGAGAAACGAGTCCTACCTGGCAGCACAGTGAGGAAGAGGATGCAGAGGAAGAGTATCAGAGTGAGAGCCATATGTGCCTGATGGGTGTGTGTGTCTGTTAGAGACTCCAGCTCCCTTTAGTGTGAGTCTCACTTCCTGTTCCTCTCAGTCCCCACCTCTTTGGTCCCTCGTACTCTGTAGTCTGTGCTCTCAGTGGCCAGTGCAGGATAACTATCATTACCATTTACTAAATATTTAGGTATTATACTGTGAACTAACAGGATTCATAGTTACATACGATTTATACTGATTTTCCACACATTAAATGGATTTTCATTGGTAATATTGTTGTTTGCAATTATATTTTTTTGAAAGTATACAGGTAATTGGTAATTGTAATTATAATTTGTTAGTGCTACTGGGAAATTGTGTTGGGAATGCTTTGAGTTTATTTCAATCACCGAGGAAAAATGTGATCGTTCTAATCTGTCCAGCAGAGGGCGATAGTTCCTTTTCAAGTTCGGAAAATGATGGTGTCTTTTTTTGTCCAGTAAGAAAAAGCAGAGTCAAATATTTGTAATGGGGTCACTGGCTGTATTTGATGCTCTGAAATAGGAATCCTCAGGTTCCACACGTTACTGAACATCCAGGCCTCTTCCCTTGGGCTTATGGACAAAATTCCTGTTGGTACGTAACACTTTCGTCACGTTGCTGCCCCCTACTGAACAGACAGGGAACATGCACGCAAAGGTATGAAGATAATTGGGGTTCCAATATGAGCACGCTTGAGCACAACTAGAAAAGGTTCAACGAAAAACAGGAATAGGAATGTTTGTCAATATAAGAGGGACTAAAAATAAATGCAAGTTCCACAAGTCGCAGCACATGGCTTTAGTATGTATCCCTGTGGGGACCACTGAGTAACAGTCAGAATTCCCTGTGGCGCCCGGAGGCGTTTGAGAGACACACCAGTGGGGTGACGTCAGCTAAGCGACTGAGATTGGTGGTTTTAGCCGACAAGTGCGAAATAACATGTTTTCCGAGCAAGTTCGAAAATAAAGTTGTTATTGGAAAACGAGCGACTTGTCTTTTTCCGCAAAACCCCACATTGGTGACCCCAACGTTTCTTCGGACGATTCCGGAGTTGTTTTCTTTTCTCTCGCGAAAGACGTCAACGCAAGCCATCGCTCTCAAGCTACCGGAATTCTGGCAGGAGCACGCTGCCGTCTGGTTCGCCCAAGCGGAGGCTCAGTTCGCGGTGAGAGGCATCACGCAGGATGACACGAGGTATTACTATGTCGTTGCTGCTTTGGATAGCTCTACAGCATTGCGCATTTTGAGCCTCATTCAGGACCCTCCAGGGGAGGATAAGTACTTGTCTCTCAAGCGGCTCCTTTTAGAGACCTATGAACTGTCTGAACCTGAGCGTGCTCGCAGGCTCCTTTCTCTGCCTGGTTTAGGGGACTCTAAACCATCTGAGTTGATGGATCAGATGCTGACATTCCTTGGCGACCACCAACCTTGTTTTATTTTTTGGGAATTGTTTATGCAGCAGATGCCCAGCCAAGTGCGCACAGCTGGCAGGTTCCCCGCTGAAGGACCTCAGAGCCCTAGCCAGAGAAGCCGACAAGGTTTTCAACACCCACCATCAGCTCGGCCCTGCAGTGAGGCTGGTTTGTCCTACCGGCCCCCCGGCTAACCAGGCTGATGCTGTGGCTGCCGCCCAACAACGAATTACACCAAGCCTCTGCTACTTCCATGCAAGGTTTGGTCCACGCGCTAAGAAGTGCCGCCCACCATGTTCCTGGGTGCAGGGAAACGGCAAGGCCGACGCCCATTAGCTACGGTGGGCGTTGGCAAGGCTAGTAGCTTGCTTTTCATCGTGGACTCTGTGTCTGGGCGGCGTTTCCTCTGCGACACGGGTGCGCAGGTCAGCATCCTCCCTGCGTCAACATTGGACGTGCGGCCCGGGGAACGGGGACCACCTCTGGAGGCGGCTAACGGTAGCAACATTCGTACTTTCGGCAAGCGATCAGTGGACTTGTGTTTTGATGGACAACATTTCAAGTGGGTTTTTGTGCTGGCATCTGTGTCCATGCCGTTGCTGGGCGCAGACTTCCTGTGTGCTAACGGCCTGCTAGTCGACGTCAGGAACAGATGGCTGGTCAATGCGGAGACTTTTTCCACTCTTCCTGGCTCTCCCAGCGGCACTGGGATGTCCAGATTGTCCAGCGCCTTGGCTTCTGTGGATGTGTACCAGCACCTCCTAGCAGAGTTTCCAGGCCTCACCACGCCAACATTCTCTTCTGCGGCGGTCAAGCACGGAGTGGAGCACTACATCGCCACTACGGGTCCGCCGGTCCATGCCCGGGCAAGGAGGCTGGACCCACAGAAGCTGGCGGTGGCTAAAGCAGAGTTCGACTCCATGGAGCGCCTGGGGATTGTCCGTAGGTCCAACAGTCCTAGGGCTTCACCCCTCCACTTGGTTCTGAAACCAGGGGGGGGTTCACGCCCTTGCGATGACTACCGGCGACTGAACGACGCCACTACCCCTGACCGTTACCCCATACCTCACATTCAGGACTTCTCGGCCCGATTAGCAGGAAAGGTGATTTTTTCGAAGGTCGATTTGGTCAGGGGTTATCATCAGGTTCCGGTTCAACCACAAGACATCCCTAAAACCGCCGTGATAACCCCATTTGGACTGTTCGAATTTCTTAGGATGCCGTTTGGGCTTAAAAATGCAGCCCAAACATTTCAACGCCTAATGGACAGTGTTTTGCGTGACATGCCCTTCCTGTATGTCTACCTGGACGACATCCTGGTCGCTAAATGCCAGTTCGGGGTTCCCGTGGTGGATTTCCTTGGCCACCGTGTCACTAGAGAAGGTGCGGTGCCCCTCCCTTCCAAGGTTGAGACGATTCAGAGATTCCCGCGGCCGGTCACAATCAAGGCGTTGCAGGAATTTTTGGGCATGGTTAATTTCTACCATCGTTTCATTCCCAGGGCTGCTCAGCCCATGCTGCCCCTGTACGCTGCCCTTAAAGGGGCCACAGCCAAACAAGTGGTGGTCTGGTCGGACGAGGTGTCACAGGCATTCACAAACACTAAGCAGGCGTTAGCAGATGCTACACTCCTCGCGCACCCATGGCCCGACGCTCCTATCTCGATAACCACAGATGCATCAGATTTTGCGGTCAGCGGTGTGCACGAACAGCTAGTGGACGCTTGCTTTTTTTAGCCGCCAGCTCCGCCCCGCCGAACGCAAATACAGCGCATTTTCGATTTCTGCTCGAAGGCCGCACGTTCACTGCCTTTGTGGACCACAAACCTTTGGCCCTAGCTATGGCTAAGGTTTCGAGCCATGGTCCGCCCGTCAACAAAGGCAGTTGGCGTTCATTTCGGAGTTCACTACGGACATTCAACATGTCGCGGAAAGAGACAACGTGGTGGCAGACTGTCTTTCACGGTCTACGGTGGGCGCAGTCCACTTAGTGTGGCACTTAGGTGTGGATTACGCTCAGATGGCTGCTGACCAGACGTCTTACCCCAAAGTACAAGCATTATGCACTGCTGCTGCAGGCCTGCAGCTGCAGGAGGTAAGATTCGGGCACTCATGCGCACCTCTCCTTTGTGATGTGTCCACTGGAGTCGCGAGACCAAAACTGCTTTCCGAAAAGTTTGTGTGGCAGGGCCTGAAGAAACGTCCGTGGTTGGGCGACCGCCTGCCTAGCGTGTCAACATGCTAAAGTGCACGGGCACACCAAGGCCCCTTTAGCCCCGTTTGCCATCCCTGAAAGGCGTTTTGACCACATTAATGTGGATTTGGTTGGGCCGTTGCCTCTGTCGCAGGGTTATACACACCTATTGCCCATTGTAGACAGGACCACGCGTTGGCCGGAGGTGATACCTCTGACAGCTACCACCACGGCTGAGGTCGCCCGAGCTTTCATCAGTTAGTGGGTCTCGCGTTTTGGGGTCGCAGCCGACTTGTCCTCTGACCG
This sequence comes from Conger conger, assembly GCF_963514075.1. Lineage (NCBI taxonomy): Eukaryota > Metazoa > Chordata > Actinopteri > Anguilliformes > Congridae > Conger > Conger conger. Next base: position 71,591,334 of record NC_083763.1, on the reverse strand, counting down.
TGGGGCTCAATTCACGTCGGAGTTGTGGGCGGCGATCGCTCGCCAGTTGGGGGTGGCGCTGCACCGGACCACGGCTTATCACCCTCAGGCTAACGGGATGTGTGAATGTTTTCATCGCTCGTTGAAGGCGTCCATCCGCGCTGCGCTCCAGGGGGACGCTTGGTTTGATAGGCTCCCGTGGGTCCTACTTGGTCTTAGGACGGCCCCTAAGGCTGATCTAGGGGCATCGTCTGCAGAACTTTATGGGCAGACTTTGCGCGTCCCGGGGGAGTTCCTACCTAGCTGTTCGGTCCCTTGGTCAGCTACATGCCAGCGCCCGGTTCTGCGGGGCAGTGAGCAGTCATTTGCTCCAGTGCCCACGACGCATCACGGTTTGCCGCACTCCCACGTTCTTCCTGGGTTGCGCGATGCGCGTTTTGTGTTTGTGCGTCATGATATGCATCGTAGCCCTTTGCAGCCCCCTTACGACGGGCCGTTTCGTGTTTTGGAGTCTGGGGAGAAGTTTTTCGTTCTGGACATCGGCGGTAGGGCTGACCACGTTACAGTCGACCGCTTGAAGCCAGCTCACATTCGCCCGTGGAGGTCGCTTATCCCCCTCGCAGAGGTCGCCCTCCCGCTCTCAGGTCAAGCAATCCTGTTCCTGACTCAGACCCTGACCCTGGCAATAGCCCTGACGCTGACTCTGACAGGGGCCCTGAATCATCCAGTGTTTCCGCCCAGGCCCCTACCTGCGGGCGGGAGGCTGGGTAGGTTTGGCAGCGTCATCCGGACTCCTAAGCAGTTGAGTTTTGCTGCCACAGCAAATTCTGGGGGGGTTGTGTGGGGACCACTTAGTAACAGTCAGAATTTCCTGTGGCGCCCGGAGGCGTTTGAGAGACGCACCAGTGAGGTGACTTCAGCTAAGCAACTGAGATTGGTGGTTTTAGCCGACAAGTGCGAAATAACATGTTTTCCGAGCAAGTTCGAAAATAAAGTTGTTATTGGAAAACGAGCGACTTGTCTTTTTCCGCAAAACCCCACTTCCCATAACATTTTGGTGTTGATATTTCATGATCAGTGAAACACATTTCTAAAATAAATCAAATGTCAATCCAGCAAAACGTACCTGTGTGTTCTGCCTGGCAACTGAGCTGTAAATCACATCACTATCTGCTGCAGAATGGTGATTGACCATGTGTACTGTGTATCTAAAGTAAAGAAGCAAATCGAGGTTAAAAAAACTCCTGATCATACATATACAGTATGTTCACCTTTATCAGTGTGCAACTCTAAATTCTGATATTTACTGGCTGTCTAGCTGACTCTGAGATATGATGAACAATCTCACCTGTAGATTTTTCAAGACGAGTGAGCTGTACAGAACCTCATCTGCAGGGTTTTCAGACGGCTGGGACAGTAAAGGGGAACATGTTTCTGTTACTGAGCACGGTTAGGGGGTCAGCTGAATTTAATTCAGTCAATTCAGTCAATTCACATTCATAATGTGAAAAATGCCCCATTGAGGATTATCCCATGAATCGATACATAAACCATTTAATCAAAAAAACTTTTAATGAATGAATTTAATGTCATTTCATTGCCTGACTGAACAGAAAGTGGAACTGACCCCAACCCTGTCCATGCTACCAAAGCAGAGGAGAACACACTAAATAAACTCCCTAGTAAACATTCTCGACCATTTTCCCTCAAATTGAATGCTTGTTTTCAAAGCTGTTTGAGAGCAGGATAATATTTCAGCATTTAGTGCCTGTGAGTTCATCTCCACTATCACAGCCCATTGCTGCTCAGTGACTTCCTGTTTTGAGTTTACATTACATCACATGACAATCATTTACAGACGCTCTTTTCCAGAGTGGTGAACAGTGGAGAATATCAGTTACTCTCAGGAATACAGAAAAGTGGTATCACCACAGAGGCACAAAGGCACATTTATAATCTCTTATAATCAAGTGTAATATTAGCCAATCAAACTATTTGTATTGTAACAAAATAAAGTTTGATTTCTAAGAAATACAGGATCTCTAAAGATGTAGGATGAGATGAGACTGAATATTAACAGTACGATTCTCTGCAAAGGCACTTTACAAATGTGTGAGAAATCCAGCCACTACTCAACCTGTGACTGATGTGGACTTACTCTGTGTGATGATGACTGTGTGTTGGTGAACACAGTGCTGTAGGTCACTTCATCTTCAGAGTCTGCAGTCTGTCAGGGGAGAGACACAACGTTGAACTCATAACAGCTGGTCTATCCGTACAGACCTCTACCTTACATATTGTACAGAAGGCCATTCAACTGGTGGACCAGAGACAAGCAAGTGAGCCCATTAACAAGTAGTGATACAACATCAAGCTACAGAGAGATAAAAAAAGAAATGTACCCAAATTGTTTTGAACAAAGATTAAAGCTAGTCCTATAGTAAACTCAATCTTGTCCAGACTAAGCTTAGTCTGAGTCTGGTAAACCGTTACTTAGTGTCTATAGACTTGAAGGTGCTGGTACTGGACATCTCCAACCAGAAACTGAGTGTGCCTGAAAGTATTCAACTTAAGATTTTTCTGAATGTAGTTTAGTTTGATAAGTGCAGCGTTTCTGTATATATGAATAAAGAACTATCACACTTTACTGTCGCAGTCATTTCTTCTACACGCCCACACCCCCACAATCACTGTCCTTCTCCATTCTGCAGTTTTGTGTTTTGCGGATCAGCTCAAATTTTGATTGAAGTTTGATGGACATTGATTGACATTGGCTGACATGGACTGGCACTGACTGACAATGACTGACATTGACTGACATTGACTGACACTGACTGACATTGACCACACTCACTAACACTCACTGACATTGACCCTCAGCCGTCAGCTCGTTGCTCCGGTCCTCTCTTGCTCCTGTGTGAGGCTGGACTCCCTCTGTAAGGAGACACAGGATGAGCTGGGATAAGAGAGTGTGATCATGACAGAGCTGAGAGCCCCCTATGAGACCCCTACTGCCTGTGAAACTCCTGTGCTCAGTGTACTGCACTTCACTAATGCTGTGCTGACTGCTCCTACATACAGCACCCACACTATTCTTTCACACTCAGCATACTTCATGTGGATACTCACTGTGTCTCTTACACAGCTTCCAGGTAACCGTAGCAACAGCTGCCACCAACAACAGCATCCCTAGTGCCATCAGGATGATTGTGAGATCTGAAAGACTGAACGACAGCAACAGGGTGTGTGAAATCTTCTGCAAATTTGAAATGCCAAAATGACACAGGAGTCTCTCTGAGTACTGCAGCCTTCTCCATCAGTTCAGAAGAGCACAGATAAGCACAAACATGCACAGAGAGAACTGTTGGACTCCAGAAACAGGGAGTGGAGTAAAAGGAAATGGAAGCACTAGGGGTCATGTGGGACACCAAGTACATGCAGCATCTACCAGAGAGATGTGTGTCACCACAACGGGTCAAAAGAGCCATTTTTGGCGAAAGGAATCTGCAAACCATATTTGAGCCTTATAATGAAGGTAACACAGCCTATCAAGCCCAAATTAGCCTATCAACATTACTAATAGCTGTAAATGAGCTTTCATTAAAATGTTTTACCACACGTGACTACTACATGTTACTGCAGTGGGGTATTTCTGATTATTTGGCTCTTTAACTTTGCGTTTCGCCTTTCTGCAGTATTAACTCAATTATTTCTTCCTACGGCCCATCACCGTTCATATACCTGCATAGCAGCGCTGTCTGCTCAATATAGTTCACATCGCTTGACTCATCGCAGGCGATTGAGTATGCTGGAGCTGAAATTATGTCCTAAATTTTCTGATTGACGATGTTTGTTGAAAATTCCATGGCATATCGAGAGGTATATCTTTAATTTTCGAACTATTTTGTTTTTGAAGTCTGAGAAAAGACGCGAAGCGGAGTGCCTTTACACCACCTAGCTGTGCCAATATCCACGATTGGTATATTGATTTCGATATTGGTTCCAGAGGTTCGAGTTCCATAACGCTTTTATACAACGGTTACCACATTTATCTTTCAAAATTTCACAAAAGAAAGACAAGACAAACTTTAATGTATTTTTAATGGAACTATGTTTTATGGTAAAAATGTATTATTCTGCTCAACAGTAGTTAATTGGTTGCTAAACAACGGTATTGTGAACTGGCTAGCAATAATGTATCCCCACTCCACTATCGAGGCAACGGTACTAACGTTAGTAGGAATAATATATCCCCACTGCACTAACCTTAGCTAAGCAACGCTATTGCAATAAGGTATCCCCACTGCATTAACGTTAGCTGGCGAGCTAGTTTACGTTACATCAGACGACACTGACACACAATTGATGAGTTTTTGTTGTGGACGTTTATCGGGACACTGCCGGATAACGTGCAGGAATTGAAATAACTCTGTGTTTCAATTCCTGTTTCATCGTCATCGGCATTCGGCAGACGCTCTTATCCGGAGCGACGTACAGTTCATTGGACTTAGCAGGAGACAATCCTCCCCTGGAGCAATGCAGGGTTAAGAGCCTTGCTCAAGGGCCCAACGGCTGTGCGGATCTTATTGTGGCTACACCGGGATTAGAACCACCGATCTTGCGTGTCCCAGTCATTTACCTCAGCCACTACGCTACAGGCCGCCCTTAGTTTATTTATTGGTTCCTGCTCTTTTCGAAATCATAGGACACTTTAAACTCACTAATGTTTACTTTACTTTGGTAGGGTACTAGAGGCGTGATGATGATAATGTTTACAAAGTAGATAACCGTAATCTACAAACACTGAGTAATTTTAAACATTCCATTTAGCAGTGCGTAGGCTATATCGTGGATATTGGCACGGCTGGAACGCAAACTGACCAATAGAGACAATGGACCTATCCGTTGTATATCTCCTGAGCTGCCACAGAACTAGCAGCAGCAGTGGAGTTTGGAGGAGGAGGCCTCACCGACTTTGAGACAGGGGGGATTTTGAGACACATTTGTCAGGAAAAGTACCAACTTAAATAAAAAACTAGACAACTATGTTACTAATGTTAATGCTTTTGTTTTTATACTGAACTTCTTGATTTAAAAAGAAACAGATTTGAATATTTTACTGGCTCTTCCATGAATACTACACCTTTTATTGTAATTGGTTGTTGCTGGAACAGGTGAGAGAGGTGTTGAGACTGTTGAATGATTTGAGGTTGAAGGCTTGGAGGATGTTGCTGCTGTGGTTGCTGTGGTAACCAGAAGAGACGTGCTTAGTGCTGCAGATGCTGAAGAATGGGGTGCTATGAAGAGTGGAGGAAAAAATGATGTTAATTAATAAAGTTAATAATTATTTAATGAATATTTTATGGGGTTATGTATAGTGTTATTGTATCTATGTGTGTGTGTGTGTGTGTGTGTGTGTGTGTATGTGCCTGTGTGAATGCAAATGTTTGTGCTTGTGTGTGTTTGTGTGTATGTGTGTGTGTGTGTGTGTGTGTGCATGAGAGTTGTGACACTGTTCATGTGAAAGAACAGAAATCAGCACTGGTGTGCACCTGGCAGTCTGCGAGAGAGCACTAGCTAGCACCAAAGGGTTTCACAACATGACATTTAGAACACTCTGTTTCTCTCAACCCTCACTGCCAGAAAGTAGAAGTAAAGTAAAGATCATTGAAAATCTGAGGATAGAATGCATTCTTATACAGGCTCGTTTTGAGTTCCTTACGTGTGGTGACTGTGGTAGTTGTAGTTTTCTGAGTGACAGTGAGGTGAACAGGGATCTGTAGTTCTCTAGCAGCACACCAATACCAGCCTGTGTCCTCCATGTTCAGCTCCCTCACCGTCACAGTGAAGACCTTTTTAGAGCAGTCATCTTTCATCTCTGATCTTCCAGATTCACCAGAATTCACTTCCACACAGGAGCCCCCTATCCTGCACCACTTCTTCATGCTTCTTGATTTACTATAGTGACGCGGCACACTAACATGGCCCCCTTTCACACCGGCCAACTCCTGCTGCTTAACCCAGAGTCCAGGAATGTCTGAACACCACAGAATAAACACATAAATATACAACATTCTTTGATACACAAACCCTACAAGTCACTTGTAGACCAAAGTAAATAACTGTCGTATTGATACTGTCTTGCATACAGACTGGGAGTGGTGTAGCAAAATAATACAATTATTATGCTGGAGTCCAAATACACCAATAGTTTTGCAGTAAAATAATGGACTTTCACTTGTGGAAGAAGTCAATACTGCTAGCATAAGGGGTAGGATCACTCATTTACCCACAATGCAGCAGTGTGCAGTAGGAAGTTCTGTGCAGCGTATGATTGGATAACACTGGAATAATGAAGACGCCGTTATTAAGAGGAAGCAGGTCTCACTGAGTGCAGTGTGTGCTGCAGCCATCTTACCTGCAGTAACTGACAGGTGCAGACGTGCTCCCTTATCTCCAGCGCCCTGGATCTCTACAGCACACCAGTAATATCCAGAGTCCATCATCTGAAGCTTTCTCATGGTAACAGTGAACACATGATGGGTGGGGTCATCAGTGATTGATGTTTTACGTTTAACATTTGGAGAGTCAGTGCGTACTATATTATGGCAATTTTGCAATAAGTACCCCTGACACCAGTATTTCACATGATTTTCATATTCTCTATCATAGAGACATGGGATGGTGACAGATCTTCCTCTCTGTACAGCTACTCTACTCACTGTGTACACACCATCAGCATCTGCAGAGAGAAACACACATCATCAGTGTGGATGTATTTTACAGAGCACAGTGTGGTGCCGTCTGTTAAGCAGCTGACTCTCAGGCTAAGTGTGAACCCTCCTGTGTGTTTGGGGGTTCAATCCTCTGCACCCAACCATCTCGATCTGTTCCCCTCTTCTCTCTCCTGTTTGAATAAATGCTAAATGTTTGCATTTATATAGCACCTTTATCCAAAGCGCTGTAACATTGATGCTTCTCATTCACCCATTCATACACACACCAACGGCGATTGGCTGCCATACAAGGCACAAAACAGCTGGTAAGGAGCATTTAGGGGTTGCTTGTCTTGCTCAGGAACACCTTGATACACCCAGGGTGGAATGGAAACTGCAACCCTCCGTCTGCCAGACGACTGCTCTTCCCACCTGAGCCAATGTCACCACAATAAAGTGCACAGGGGAACATCACTAATACTCTAATTCATTTTAATGTACCGTAAGAAAAGGTGATTCCAACACACTGCATCTAGGTAAAATATGGTCTACCACACCAATGCATTATAATAAAGGTATCATTGGACTTTAATGATGATTGAATTTTATGATGTTCTTGTGTGGAATTAAAGTGTTTGATTGTGAAAACCAAGGCATTCCAAGAGAATACAATACAATAGTTTTTTTACATAAGAAAAATCTTTCACTGGAGTTAATTTTGAAATGTTTCTTGGATACCTCCTTAAAAGCAAAAGTGTGTGAGGGGTTGACTCCAGAAAATACTGTGTACATATGAGCACACACACAGAATTGTCTCTTTCAGTTTTTATTTTAGCAGAGCTACAAACAGCATTATTTCCTGTGGTTAATCCCCTCAGGACATTGTACTGGGGGTACATTTTAATGTGGGCTTGAAGCCATTTCTGTGAAAGCATTCACACTTAACAAGATCATATCTACTTCTCTTTTTAAGTAAAACTCAGAGCTATAATTTAATGTAATGTCACACATGCAAAGCATCTTTTTTAACTTGACTAATCTTTTTTTAAAGTGCATGAATTCAAAGTATGTAGCCATAGTCTATTTTTATTTGCGTTTATTAGTTCTATCTTTGCCCTGCGATGGACTGGCGACCTGTCCAGAGTGTATTCCTGCCTTTCGCCCAGTGTATGCCGGGATAGGCTCCAGCCCCCCTGCGACCCTGTTCAGGATAAGCGGGTTCAGATAAGGATGGAGGGATGGATGGATGGATAGTTCTATTCTCATTATATATACACTCAGTGAGCACTTTATTAGTTATTTATTCCACTAATTATTTTACTTATAGGTCTTCTGCTGTAGCCTAGCCTATCATTAACCAGGCGTTTCTGTCTGCAGAACTGCTGCTCACAGGATATTTTGAAAACTCTCGACACTGTTGTGCATGAAAAACGCTGGAGATAGTCGAACCACTCTGTCTGGCACCAACATTTCTTCCTCATTCTGACATTTTGTTTGAACCTTGACAACAGATGCTGTCACATGAGATTGGCTAATTTAATATTTGCATTAACAAGCTGGTGTACATGTCTACCTAATAAAGTGCTCACTGAGTGCATTCTAATCACATTAGTCCTATAATGTATTATGTAAACTCCATGCTTCAGTATTACTCATTCATTCAAGTTCATGGCACAGACAGTCTCTCTGCTACAATGCTCCAGAGTTCAGTATACAGTGTGAGAAACGAGTCCTACCTGGCAGCACAGTGAGGAAGAGGATGGAGAGGAAGAGTATCAGAGTGAGAGCCATATGTGCCTGATGGGTGTGTGTGTCTGTTAGAGACTCCAGCTCCCTTTAGCGTGAGTCTCACTTCCTGTTCCTCTCAGTCCCCACCTCTTTGGTCCCTCGTTCTCTGTAGTCTGGGCTCTCTCAGTGACCAGAGAAGGATAACTATCATTACCATTTACTAAATATTTATGAATTATACTTTAAACTAACAGGATTCATACAGTTACATACGATTTATACAGATTTTCCACACATCAAATGGCTTTTCATTGGTAATGTTGTTGTTTTCAATAATATTTTTTGAAAGTGTACAGGTAATTTGTAATTGTAATTACAATTTGTTAGCGCTACTGGGAGTGTTTGGAATGCTTTGGGTTTATTTTAATCGCCGAGGAAAAATGTGTTCTAATCTGTCCAACAGAGGGCGATAGTTCCTTTTGAAGTTAGGAAAATGATGGTGTCTTTTTTTGTCCAGTTGAGAAAAAAGAGTCAAATATTTGTAATGGGGTGACTAGCTGTATTTGATGCTCTGAAATAGGAATCCTCAGGTTCCACACGTTGCTGAACATCCAGGCCTCTTCCTTCGGGCTTGTGGACAAAATTCCTGTTGGGACGTAGTCTTTCGTCACGTTGCTGCCCCCTACTGAACAGACAGGGAACATTCACGCAAAGGTATCAAGATCAGTGGGGCTCTAATACGAGCACGCTTGAGCACAACTAAAAAAGGTCCAATAAAAACAGGAATAGGAATGTTTGTAGATATATGAGGGACTAAAAATAAATGCAAGTTCCACAAGTCTTAGGACAAGGCTTTCATATGCATCCCATAACATTTTTGGTGTTGATATTTCAAGACCAATAAAACATATTTCGTATATAAATCAACAGTAATTCCAGCAAAACGTACCTGTGTTTTCTGCCCGGTAACTGAGCTGTAAATCACATCACTATCTGCTGCAGAACGGTGAGATGAGTGTGTGGTCTGTACAGAACAGGACATGCACACACAATATTTCAGTCACTCAAAAAAATAACATTACAGAGAGTTACGCAAAGATTTCCCATTACATATTCTCTGGGTGAACTGCAGTGCGATTAGCTGGAGGTTAATCCTCAATACCACAAAAATGCATTAAAACTCAAACAGCTAATCGTTAACAGATTTGGATAGCAGTTCCTGAGTTCTGTGAAGGTTCAGATTGCAGCTACAAAACACTGCAATTGATCCTGTGTTTTGTGTGTGTAAAATAAAGATGCAAATTGTGGTTAAACAACTCAAAAAGGGAATATATATATTAATATATATATATATATTAATATAATTAATATATAATATATTAATATTAATATGTTCTCATTTCACTTTAAATTCTGATATTTACTGGCTGTGTAGCTGACTCTGAGATATGATGAACAATCTCACCTGTAGATTTTTCAGGATGACTGAGCTGTACAGGACCTCATCTGCAGGATTTTCAGACGGCTGGGACAGTAAAGGGGAACATGTTTCTGTTACTGAGCACGGTTAGGGGGTCGGCTCAATTTAATTCAGTCAGTTCAGTCAATTCAAGTTCATTATGTGAAAAATGCCCCATTGAGGATTATCCCATGAATCAATATATAAACCATTTAAATAAAAGAAATGTTTAATGAATGAATTTTATGTCATTTCATTGCCTGACTGAACAGAAAGTGGAACTGACCCCAACCCTGTCCATGCTAACAGAGCAGAGGAGATCACACTAAATAAACTCACTACTAAACATTCTGGACCATTTTCCCTCAAAATGAATGCTTGTTTTCAAAGCTGTTTGAGAGCAGGATAATATTTCAGAAATTAACGCCTGTGAGTTCATCTCCACGATCATAGCCCATTGCTGCTCAGTGACTTCCTGTTTTGAGTTTAAATCATGTCACATGACAATCATTTACAGACGCTCTTTTCCAGAGTGGTGAACAGTGGAGAATATGAGTTACTCTCAGGAATACAGAAAAGTGGTATCACCACAGAGGCACAAAGGCGCATTTATCATCTCTTATAATCAAGTGTAATATTTGCCAATCAACCTATTTGTGTTCTAACAAAATAAAGTATGATTTCTAAGAAATACAGGATCTCTAAAGAGGATGGGATGAGACTGAATATTAACAATACGATTCTCTGCAAAGGCACTTTATAAATGTGTGAGAAATCCCAGATTGCTGCTGCTGGACATCTCCAACCAGAAACTGAGTGTGGCTGAAAGTATTCAACTCAAGATTTTTCTGAATGTAGGTTAGTTTGGTAAATGCAGTGTTTCTGTATATATGAATAAAGAACTATCACACTTTACTGTAGCAGTCATTTCTTCTACACGCCCACACCCCCACAATCACTGTATGTCCTTCTCCATTCTGCAGTTCTGTGTTTTGCGGATCAGCTCAAATTTTTATTGAAGTTTGATTGACATTGATTGACATTGGCTGACATTGATTGACATGGACTGGCACTGACTGACAATGACCGACACTGACTGACATAGACCTTCAGCCTTCTCGGCAGAGTGCAGAGTGTAAAACGGCCGTACCGTCAGCTCGTTGCTCCGGTCCTCTCTTGCTCCTGTGTGAGGCTGGACTCCCTCTGTAAGGAGACACAGGATGAGCTGTGATAAGAGAGTGTGATCATGACAGAGCTGAGAGCCCCCCTATGAGACCCCTACTGCCTGTGAGACTCCTGTGCTCAGTGTACTGCACTTCACTAATGCTGTGCTGACTGCTCCTACATACAGCACCCACACTATACTTTCACACTCCGCGTACTTCATGTGGATACTCACTGTGTCTCTTACACAGCTTCCAGGTAACCGTGGCAACAGCTGCCACCAGCAATAGCATCCCTAGTGCCATCAGGATGATTGTGAGATCTGAAGGACTGAACAGCAGCAACAGGGTGTGTGAAATTTTCTGGCCATTTGAAATGCCCAAATGACACAGGAGTCTCTCTGAGTACTGCAGCCTTCTCCATCAGTTCAGAAGAGCACAGACAAGCACAAACATGCACAGAGAGAACTGCTGGACTCCAGAAAGAGGGAGTGGAGTAAAAGGAAATGGAAGCACTAGGGGTCATGTGGGACACCAAGTACATGCAGCGTGGACCATATCCCAGCATGCACTGGGCCATGTGCTGCTGATAAGTGCTGGAGAGGCCTGGTTATCTGGACTTTAGTGAGCACGTCTTCAGGAGGAGGCCTCACTGACTTTGAGACGGGGGGGATTTTGAGACACATTTGTCAGGAAAAGTAGCAACTTAAATATAAAGACTTTACTATGTTACTAATGTTAATCCTTTTGTTTTCATACTGAACTTCTTGATTTAAAAAGAAACAGATTTGAATATTTTACTGGCTCTTCCAGCATGAATACCACACCTTCTATTGTAATTGGTTGTTGCTGGAACAGATGAGAGAGGTATTGAGACTGTTGAATCCTTTGAGGTTGAAGGCTTGGAGGATGTCGCTGCTGTGGTTGCTGTGTTAACCAGAAGAAATTTGCTTCGTGCTGCAGATGCTGAAGAATGGGTTGCTATGAAGAGTGGAGGAAAAAATAATAAAAAGTTAATCATATTTTATGAATATTTTATGGTGTTATGTATAGTGTTATTGTATCTATGTGTGTGTGTGTGTGTGTGTGTGCCTGTGTGAATGCAAATGTTTGTGCTTGTGTGTGTGTGTGTGTGTGCGAATGGGGGCATGAGTACGTGTTCATGTGAAAGAACAGAACTCAGCACTGGTGTGCACTTGGCAGTTTGTGAGAGAGCACTAGCTAGCACCAAAGGGTTTCACAACATGACATTTAGAACACTGTTTCTCTCAACCCTCACTGACAGAAAGTGACAGAAAAGATCATTGAAAATTCGAGGATAGAATGCATTCTTATACAGGCTCGTTTTGAGTTCCTTACGTGTGGTGACTGTGGTAGTTGTAGTTTTCTGAGTGACAGTGAGGTGAACAGGGATCTGTAGTTCTCCAGCAGCACACCAATACCAGCCTGTGTCCTCCATGTTCAGCTCCCTCACGATCAGAGTGAAGACCTTTTTAGAGTGGCCATCTTTCATCTCTGATCTTCCAGATTTACCAGATTTACCAGAATTCACATCCAGACAGGAGCCCTTTATCCTGCACCACTTCTTCATGCTGCTCGGTTCATTATAGTGACACGGCACACTGACATGGCCCCCTTCCACACCGGCCACCTCCTGCTGCTCAACCCAGAGTCCAGGAGTGTCTGAACACCACAGAATAAACACAAAAATATACAACATTCATTTATACACAAACTGTACAAGTCACTTGAAGATCAAAGCAAATAACTGTCATATTGGTACTGACTTGGCTACAGATTGGGAGTGGTGTTGCAAAATAATGCAATTAAAGCACCAATCTGCTGGAGGTCCAAATACACCAATAGTTCTGCAGTGAAGTAATGACATGCCTGGACTTTTACATATTCTGGAAGAATGCAAAACTGCTAGCATAAGAGGTAAGATCACTAATTTACCCACAATGCAGCAGTCTGCAGTAGAAAGTTCTGTGCAGCTTATGATTGCATAACACTGGAATAGTGAAGATGCCGTTATTAAGAGGAAGCAGGTCTCTCTGAGTGCAGTGTGTGCTGCAGCCATCTTACCTGCAGTGACTGACAGGTACAGATATGCTCCCTTATCTAAAGCGCCCTGGATCTCTACAGCACACCAGTAATATCCAGAGTCCCAGGTTGTCAGCATTGTCATGGTAACAGTGAAGACATGATGGGTGGGGTCATCAGTGATTGATGTTTTACCAGTACGTTTAGGAGAGTCAGTGCGTACTACAGTTTTACAAAAATTCCAGTTTGACCCATGACACCAGTTTTTCACGTGATAGTCATATTCTCTATCATAGACACATGGGATGGTGACAGATTTTCCACGCTGTACAACTACTCTACTCACTGTGTACACACCGTCAGCATCTGCAGAGAGAAACACACACATCATCAGTGTGGGTGTATTTTACAGAGCACAGTGTGGTGCAGTCTGTAGGGCAGCTGACTCTCAGGCTAAGTGTCAACCCTCCTGTGTGTTTAGGGTTCAATCTTCTGCACCCAACCTTTTTGATCTGTTCCCTTCTTCTCTCTCCTGTTTGAATAAGTGTTAAATGTCTGAATTTATATAGCACCTTCATTCACCCATTTCCACCCACTCACCATCTCATACACACACTCACACACCAACGGCGATTGGCTGCCATTCAAGGTACCAAGGGGGTTTGTCTTGCTCAGGGACACTTTGCTCTAACCGCCTGAGCCAATGCCGCCACAATAATATACACAGGGAAAAATCACTAATACTCTAATTCATTCTAATACACCATAATAAAAGACATAACCAACACACTGCATCGAGGTAAAATATGGTCTAACACCAACGCATTTTATGATGTCTTTGTATGAAATTAAAGTGTTTAATTGTCAAAACCAAGGCATTAAAAAGGTTTCTCTATTTCCTGAGATCATGGACTTTTAAAAATGATACGAACGCATTATACAATGAAAACAATGATGTTTGAGAAGAACATGCTCTCTGGATGGCAGTACCATCACAGGTGGAGACTTAAAAGCAACAATTTGTGAGGGGGAGCTCCAGAAAATACTGTGTACCAATGAGTACACAAAGATGTGCATTTCGTCCACTCTTTCAGTTCTCTTTATTTTAGCAGATAAAATAAAGATAACTTTATTTCCTGAGGTTAATACCCTCTGCTCACCACAGTGATAAACATTGTACTGTGGGAACATTTTAATGTTGGGTTGAAGCCATTTCTGTGGAAGCATTCACACTTACAGAACAAAATAATATCAACTTCTCTTTTAAGTAAAACTCAGAGCCATTCTAATCATGCACGATGTGAAGTGTGAAAACGTTATATTGCAACTCCTTCCGCTTCTTGGGTTCAACATCACACACAAAGCTATGTTCACGCTTTAATTGTGTTTCGACATTTGTATTTGTACTTGTCAGCTCTTAATCCTTGTGTGGTCTTAAGGGTCAAAAATGACTCACCACTATGTTTAATAGCAGACAAAAAACCCAATTATGATCTTTTTTCAACTTGAAATTTGATGACAAAGTTTGTGATGAGTGACAGGTTTTTTCTTCATGCAAAATAGAATTCAGTTCATTAAAAGTTAATTAAGCTGCTTTAACGGTTCAAGGGTTTTGTGAAGGCATTTTTGACCCTTAGGCCAAGGGGAGTATACACAATGTGAAGACTACACAAGGGTTAAAGCAGAACTGCTGCTCACAGGATATTAAAATAAAAACATAAAATAAAAATATCTATCCTGTGAACAGCAGTTCTGCAGAAAGAAATGCCTTGTTAATCAGAGAGGTCTGAGGAGAAAGGCCTGACTGGTCAATACTGACAGGGAGGTGACAGTGATGTAAATAAGCGCGCATTAAAACAGTGATACGCAGAAGAGCATCTCTGGACAGACAACGCATCAAACCTCTAAGCGGATAGGCTACAGCCGCAGATGACAACTCAGTCTAAAAAATAATCATCAATCAATACCTAATAAAGTGCTCACTGAGTGTATATATATTCAGAATAGAACTAATAAACTCAAATCGACCATCACTACATACTTTGAATTTATGCACTTCAATCTTTTTTGTTTGTTTTTTCTAGACACTGTGGTGTGTGAAAACCCCAGGAGATAAGCAGTTTCTGAGATATTCTAACCACCCTGTCTGGCACTAACAACCATTCTCCGGTCAAAATTACTTTTCTTCACATTCCTCATTCTGACATTTTGTTTGAAAAACAGCCGAACATCTACAAAAGCTGCATTTAGTAGCTGCCACATGATTGGCTGATTAAATATTTGCATTAACAAGCTGGTGTACAGGTCTACCTAATAAAGTGCTCACTGAGTGTATTCTAATCACATTAGTCCTATTATGTATTTTGTAAACTACATACTTCAGTATTACTCATTCATTCAAGTTCATGGCACAGACAGTCTCTCTGCTACAATGCTAGTGTTCAGTATACAGTGTGAGAAACGAGTCCTACCTGGCAGCACAGTGAGGAAGAGGATGGAGAGGAAGAGTATCAGAGTGAGAGCCATATGTGCCTGATGGGTGTGTGTGTCTGTTCGAGACTCCAGCTCCCTTTAGGGTGAGTCTCACTTCCTGTTCCTCTCAGTCCCCACCTCTTTGGTCCCTCGTACTCCGTAGTCTGTGCTCTCTCAGTGGCCAGAGCAGAATAACTATTATTATCATTTAATATTTATGTATTCCAGAGGTGGGCAAAGAGCACCATATCCATTTCTGGATTTCATATCAACTTCTGGCCTTAATTACATAATTAGCCTTTTACGACATCTGACATTTTAGCTGCAGTACATTCTTGATGACTGGTCTTGTGTCCCCCATTTTACTGTCATCAAATCTTTGAGAGAACCAGTGTTGGTGCATTCAGCCAATTAGTTCATTTAGCCAGGGTAACTGGTGGAAACAAAAACCTGCATACACCTTGGCCGTCAAGGACCGGAATTGCCCACCCCTCTATTATACTGTAAACTGAAATGATTCATACAGTTAGATCATTAAATTGTTATTCAGTGGTAATATTATTGTTCATTTTTAATTAGATATATTTGAATATATTTGAAAATTACCTATATGCTATAGGAAATTTGTAATTGTAATTGTCATTTGTTAGCGCTCCTGGGAAATTGTGTTTCGAATGCTCTGGGGGTTTTTAAATCGCCGAGGAAAAATGTGATCGTTCTAATCTGTCCAGCAGAGGGCGATAGTTCCTGTTTTAGTTAGCAAAATTGTGGCGTCTTTTTTTGTCCAGTAATAAAAAGCAGAGTCAAATATTTGTAATGTAGTGACTGGCTGTATTTGATGCTCTGAAATAGGAATCCTCAGGTTCCACACGTTGCTGAACATCCAGGCCTCTTCCTTTCGGCTTGTGGACAAAATTCCTGTTGGGACGTAGTCTTTCGTCACGTTGCTGCCCCCTACTGAACAAACAGGGAACATTCACGCAAAGGTATCAGGATAATTGGTTTTTTTTATGGTTTTTTTTTTTATTGTTTCACATGTGAAACGCTAATGTACAGGATGACATTAACAATGACAAATAAATAGTCTTTTGTCATCAAGGCCCTTCTCTGAGCTCACTAACATAATGTGAAAAATGCCCCATTGAGGATTATTCCATGAATCGATACATAAACCATTTAATCCCAAAAAAATTTTTATGAATTAATTTAATGTCATTTCATTGCCTGACTGAACAGAAAGTGGAACTGACCCCAACCCTGTCCATGCTACCAGAGCAGAGGAGAACACACTAAATAAACTCTGGACCATTTTCCCTCAAAATGAATGCTTGTTTTCAGAGCAGGATAATATTTTAGCATTTAGCGCCTGTGAGTTCCTCTCCACTATCATAGCCCATTGCTGCTCAGTGACCTGTTTTGAGTTTACATTACGTCACATGACAATCATTTACAGACGCTGTTTTCCAGAGTGGCGAATCGTGGAGAATATCAGTTACTCTCAGGAATACAGAAAAGTGGTATCACCACATACGCACAAAGGCGCATTTATCATCTCTTATAATCAAGTGTAATATTTGCCAATATCAACCTACTTGTATTGTAACAAAATAAAGTATGATTTCTAAGAAATACAGGATCTCTAAGAGGATGGGATGAGACTGAATATTAACAATACGATTCTCTGCAAAGGCACTTTGTGTGTGAGAAATCCCAGAGTGCTGCTGCTGGACATCTCCAACCAGAAACTGAGTGTGGCTGAAAGTATTCAACTTTCTGAATGTAGTTTAGTTTGATAAGTGCAGGGCTTCTGTATATATTGTAGCAAGCCGCTGGTTGAGAGAGAGAGAGAGAGAGAGAGAGAGAGAGAGAGAGAGAGAGAGAGAGTAAAATTGGGCCACCACAATATGAATAAAGAACTATCACACTTTACTGTTGCAGTCATTTCTTCTACACGCCCACACCCCCACAATCACTGTATGTCCTTCTCCATTCTGCAGTTCTGTGTTTTGCGGATCAGCTTTTGCATAGCTCATAACTCAAAAACTAGAAATTGTTTCAAAATGAAAGGGGGTAAACATTTGTTAGTTGGACCCATATCTTTAATATTCTACAGTCCTTTCTGCAAAATCCTGTTCCGAGCAATTGTTGCTGTGTTTCTAGTGTGGGGAGGCCATACATTGCCATAGACGGTCAATTGCCACCCAACTCATTTGCATAGCTGATAACTCAAAAACTATGAATTGTTTCAAAATGAAAGCGGGTATACATTTGTTAGTTGGACCCATATCTTTAATATTCTACAGTCCTTTCTGCAAAATCCTGTTCCGAGCAATTGTTACTGTGTTTCTAGTGTGGGGAGGCCATACGTTGCCATAGACTGTCAGTTGCCACCCAGCTCATTTGCATAGCTCATAACTCAAAAACTATAAATTGTTTCAAAATGACAGGGGGTATACATTTGTTAGCTGGACCCATATCTTTAATATGAAACAGACCTTTCTGCAAAATCCTGTTCCGAGCAATTGTTGCTGTGTTTCTAGTGTGGGGAGGCCATACGTTGCCATAGACTGTCAGTTGCCACCCAGCTCATTTGCATAGCTCATAACTCAAAAACTATAAATTGTTTCAAAATGAAAGGGGGTATACATTTGTTAGCTGGACCCATATCTTTAATATGAAACAGACCTTTCTGCAAAATCCTGTTCCGAGCAATTGTTGCTGTGTTTCTAGTGTGGGGAGGCCATACGTTGCTATTGACTGTCAGTTGCCACCCAGCTCATTTGCATAGCTCATAACTCAAAAACTAGAAATTGTTTCAAAATGAAAGGGGGTATACATTTGTTAGTTGGACCCATATCTTTAATATTCTACAGTCCTTTCTGCAAAATCCTGTTCCGAGCAATTGTTGCTGTGTTTCTAGTGTGGGGAGGCCATACATTGCCATAGACGGTCAATTGCCACCCAACTCATTTGCATAGCTGATAACTCAAAAACTATGAATTGTTTCAAAATGAAAGCGGGTATACATTTGTTAGTTGGACCCATATCTTTAATATTCTACAGTCCTTTCTGCAAAATCCTGTTCCGAGCAATTGTTACTGTGTTTCTAGTGTGGGGAGGCCATACGTTGCCATAGACTGTCAGTTGCCACCCAGCTCATTTGCATAGCTCATAACTCAAAAACTATAAATTGTTTCAAAATGACAGGGGGTATACATTTGTTAGCTGGACCCATATCTTTAATATGAAACAGACCTTTCTGCAAAATCCTGTTCCGAGCAATTGTTGCTGTGTTTCTAGTGTGGGGTGGCCATACGTTGCTATTGACTGTCAATTGCCACCCAGCTCATTTGCATAGCTCATAACTCAAAAACTAGAAATTGTTTCAAAATGAAAGGGGGTATACATTTGTTAGCTGGACCCTTATCTTTAATATTAAACAGTCCTTTCTGCAAAATCCTGTTCCGAGCAATTGTTGCTGTGTTTCTAGTGTGGGGAGGCCATACATTGCCATAGACTGTCAATTGCCACCCAACTCATTTGCATAGCTGATAACTCAAAAACTATGAATTGTTTCAAAATGAAAGGGGGTATACATTTGTTAGTTGGACCCATATCTTTAATATTCTACAGTCCTTTCTGCAAAATCCTGTTCCGAGCAATTGTTGCTGTGTTTCTAGTGTGGGGAGGCCATACGTTGCCATAGACTGTCAGTTGCCACCCAGCTCATTTGCATAGCTCATAACTCAAAAACTATAAATTGTTTCAAAATGAAAGGGGGTATACATTTGTTAGCTGGACCCTTATCTTTAATATTAAACAGTCCTTTCTGCAAAATCCTGTTCCGAGCAATTGTTGCTGTGTTTCTAGTGTGGGGAGGCCATACGTTGCTATTGACTGTCAATTGCCACCCAGCTCATTTGCATAGCTCATAACTCAAAAACTAGAAATTGTTTCAAAATGAAAGGGGGTATACATTTGTTAGCTGGACCCTTATCTTTAATATTAAACCCTCCTTTCTGCAAAATCCTGTTCCGAGCAATTGTTGCTGTGTTTCTAGTGTGGGGTGGCCATACGTTGCTATTGACTGTCAGTTGCCACCCAGCTCATTTGCATAGCTCATAACTCAAAAACTAGAAATTGTTTCAAAATGAAAGGGGGTATACATTTGTTAGTTGGACCCATATCTTTAATATTCTACAGTCCTTTCTGCAAAATCCTGTTCCGAGCAATTGTTGCTGTGTTTCTAGTGTGGGGTGGCCATACATTGCCATAGACTGTCAATTGCCACCCAACTCATTTGCATAGCTGATAACTCAAAAACTATGAATTGTTTCAAAATGAAAGGGGGTATACATTTGTTAGTTGGACCCATATCTTTAATATTCTACAGTCCTTTCTGCAAAATCCTGTT
Source organism: Conger conger (assembly GCF_963514075.1). Classification (NCBI taxonomy): domain Eukaryota; kingdom Metazoa; phylum Chordata; class Actinopteri; order Anguilliformes; family Congridae; genus Conger; species Conger conger. The sequence continues at coordinate 71,571,360 of NC_083763.1, read as the reverse complement.
CCGAGCAATTGTTACTGTGTTTCTAGTGTGGGGAGGCCATACGTTGCCATAGACTGTCAGTTGCCACCCAGCTCATTTGCATAGCTCATAACTCAAAAACTATAAATTGTTTCAAAATGAAAGGGGGTATACATTTTTTAGCTGGACCCATATCTTTAATATGAAACAGACCTTTCTGCAAAATCCTGTTCCCAGCAATTGTTGCTGTGTTTCTAGTGTGGGGAGGCCATACATTGCCATAGACTGTCAATTGCCACCCAACTCATTTGCATAGCTGATAACTCAAAAACTATGAATTGTTTCAAAATGAAAGGGGGTATACATTTGTTAGTTGGACCCATATCTTTAATATTCTACAGTCCTTTCTGCAAAATCCTGTTCCGAGCAATTGTTGCTGTGTTTCTAGTGTGGGGAGGCCATACGTTGCTATTGACTGTCAATTGCCACCCAGCTCATTTGCATAGCTCATAACTCAAAAACTAGAAATTGTTTCAAAATGAAAGGGGTATCCATTTGTTAGCTGGACCCTTATCTTTGATATTCTACAGTCCTTTCTGCAAAATCCTTTTCCGAGCAATTGTTGCTGTGTTTCTAGTGTGGGGTGGCCATACGTTGCCATAGAATGTCAATTCACAAGCAGCTCATTTGCATAGCTGATAACTCAAAAACTATAAATTGTTTCCCAATGAAAGGGGGTATACATTTACTCTATATACCCTTATCTTTAATATTCTACAGTCCTTTCTGTGAAATCCTGGTCCGAGCAATTGTTGCTGTGTTTCTAGTGTGGGGTGGCCATACGTGCTAGACCCCTATCAGTCTGGCTTCAGATCGGGCCACTCGACAGAGACCGCGCTGCTCTCCGTCAGTGAGTCACTCCATGCCGCACGAGCAGCCTCCCTCTCCTCTGTCCTCATTCTCCTAGATCTCTCTGCTGCCTTCGACACTGTGGATCACTCCATCCTCCTATCTGCCCTCTCAGCAACGGGCATCTGTGGCACAGCCCTGGACTGGATTGAGTCCTACCTCTCTGGTCGCTCCTTCCAGGTTGCCTGGGCTGGTTCGGTATCGACACCTCGGCCCCTCGCCACAGGAGTTCCCCAGGGCTCAGTCCTCGGCCCGCTTCTTTTTTCTCTTTACACTCGCTCCCTTGGCCCTGTGATCACTGCACATGGGCTATCCTACCACTGCTACGCGGACGATACCCAACTCTTCGTCTCGTTCCCGCCGTCTGATACGCAGGTTTCAGCCCGTATCTCTGCTTGCCTGATTGACATCCAGAGCTGGATGGACAACCACCATCTAAAGCTCAACCCAGGCAAGACTGAAATGATATTCATCCCTGCTAAAACCTCTCCCCATCTGGATCTCTCCATTTCCCTCGGGGATACCACACTCACGCCGTCACCCAGTGCAAGGAACCTCGGCGTGGTGATGGACAGCAGACTGTCCCTTTCCGAGAACATTGCAGCGGTGACCCGGTCTTGCAGGTTCTTCCTATACAACATACGGAGAATCCGCCCCTTTCTCACCCCCTACTCGACCCAGCTCCTGGTCCAAGCGATGGTTCTGTCCCGCCTGGACTACTGCAATTCCCTCTTGGCTGGCCTCCCAGCGTCTGCCATCAGACCCCTCCAACTCATCCAGAATGCAGCAGCTCGTCTGGTCTTCAACCTTCCCAAATACTCACACGTCACCCCCCTGCTTACTTCCCTCCACTGTCATGGCTCGCATCTAATTCAAAACATTGGTGCTAGCCTTCCAAGCAGTTAAAGGGTCTTCCCCAGCTTATCTACAAAAAATCATCAGACCCTACACCCCTGCCAGACCTCTTCGTTCAGCCTCCACAGGCCGCTTGGCACCTCCCCCTCTCCGAACCTCCACCTCACGCTCACGACTACTGTCTGTTCTGGCTCCACGGTGGTGGAACGAACTCCCCGTTGAGGTCAGAACTGTAGAATCTCTCCCCACCTTCAAGCGCAAGCTGAAGACGCACCTCTTCAAGCAGCACCTCTCCCCGTCCCTCCCTACCTCCCTGTGAACCTTAATTGTTGTCTCTGTGATGTGCTTTGTGTATCGGTATTTTTAGTTGGCTAGGTAAGCAGTGTTTGGCTAGTTCACTTTGGTCACTTTTGCTCTGTTTGTTTGTTAATTTGTTCTCAAAAAATTATGGGTTTGCACTTTGTTGTACGTCGCTCTGGATAAGAGCGTCTGCTAAATGCCAATAATGTAATACATTGCTATTGACTGTCAATTCACAAGCAGCTCATTTGCATAGCTGATAACTCAAAAACTGTAATTATTTCAAAATGAAAGGGGGTATACATTTACTCTATATACCCATATCTTTAATATTCTACAGTCCTTTCTGTGAAATCCTGGAAACAATTGGCTAAATGATTCCATTATAAACACATACCTGTCATTTTTAATCAGTACCCAAAAAAATAATTCTTGCAGTCCCCTCTACTGCAACTATTTGTTAGCCAGGAACTGTATAGTTTGTACTGCAAGACAATTGAGGTCTTGCCAAATTTACCAAATTTAAAAAGAAATTGGTGGAGATTTAAATTTGTCCTTGTTCCAGTGAATTTAGATTTGTTACATTGGACCATGATTCATATTACAATGGAACATTGCAGGATATTAGAGGGAAAAAATTTTTTTAAAGCAATATTAATGGATTCACTGAAGCACCACAACTCATCTTTATTAGCAGTTCTTGACCGTCTCTCACTCTATTTATCTTTACAGTATTTTGGCATTACAGGAAAACTACATCCAGTAAATTTGGTTTTTGAATATGCTCACCAATGTCCTTCCTTTCCAGGTCAGTTAGATGGGAGCAGCTTTGGACTTTACGTTTGTGTTTTCAAAAAGTATAATACTTGATAGTAATCAGTTAAATTGCAGTCCAAGTAAAATGTGAAAGGTTGTCCTGGATGACTTAACTTAAAATTAAATACTCATTAGAATTAGCCCAACAGTAAATCCTCCTTACAATTAAGGCCTCGGTTTGTTTCCAAGTCCCATTTGTGTCCCTACTTACTTCCCACTGCCATATTGTCATTTTTTCCCCCTTCTCTTCATCACAATCATACTGCAGCGCTGAGACACCCCCCACATACTGCCCCAGGACCGCCACCTCCTTCATCTGCACCCTGCCAATCTCACACACATTCAAAACCCATCACATGAACAAATTGTTCATAATTAATTGTTAATTGTTTTATCTGACCATCATTGTCACCCGTAAGCCAGCCAGAGGAGAATGGGCCCCCCACTTAAGTCTGGTTCCTCCCAAGGTTTCTTCCTTCTCCACCTTGGAAGTTTGTCCTTGCCACTGTTGCCCTAGGCTTGCTTTTGTGGGGGGAAAGGCTGGGGCTTGCGCTAAAGCTGTGTTTCTCAACTCTAGTCTTGCCGGAAGGTTTTTGTTGTAACCAGAAACTGAAACAACTAATTTAATAACTGAACCAATCATACCACCAAAAATGCCCTAAATTAAATAAATCAATTAATAAATTCCTGGTTGAGAAGCACTGCTCTAAAGCATGTACTGACAAATATAGCGTGAAATGTGCAACACAAATAAAGTTGATTTGACTTTAATTTCATTGTAAAGTTGCATGGTTTGGGTTTATCCCTGGGTATATAGGTCTATAATGAGCAGCATGTGAATTGACAGTCTATAGCAATGAATGCCCACCTTGCACCTGACACACAGCAACAATTGCTGTGAACAGGATTTTTCAGAAAGGACTATAGAATATTAGAGATAAGGGTCCAGCTAACAAATGTATACCCCCTTTCATTTTGAAACAATTCATAGTTTTTGAGTTATGAGCTATGCAAATGAGTTGGGTGGCAATTGATAGTCTATGGCAATGTATGGCCTCCCCACACTAGAAACACAGCAACAATTGCTCGGAACAGGATTTTGCAGAAAGGACTGTAGAATATCAAAGATAAGGGTCCAGCTAACAAATGTATACCCCCTTTCATTTTGAAACAATTTCTAGTTTTTGAGTTATGAGCTATGCAAATGAGCTGGGTGGCAACTGACAGTCAATAACAACGTATGGCCACCCCACACTAGAAAAACAGCAACAATTGCTCGGAACAGGATTTTGCAGAAAGGACTGTAGAATATCAAAGATAAGGGTCCAGCTAACAAATGTATACCCCCTTTCATTTTTAAACAATTTCTAGTTTTTGAGTTATGAGCTATGCAAATGAGCTGGGTGGCAACTGACAGTCAATAGCAACGTATGGCCACCCCACACTAGAAACACAGCAACAATTGCTCGGAACAGGATTTTGCAGAAAGGACTGTTTAATATTAAAGATAAGGGACCAGCTAACAAATGTATACCCCCTTTCATTTTGAAACAATTAATAGTTTTTGAGTTATCAGCTATGCAAATGAGTTGGGTGGCAATTGATAGTCTATGGCAATGTATGGCCTCCCCACACTAGAAACACAGCAACAATTGCTCGGAACAGGATTTTGCAGAAAGGACTGGTTAATATTAAAGATGAGGGTCCAGCTAACAAATGTATACCCCCTTTCATTTTGAAACAATTTCTAGTTTTTGAGTTATGAGCTATGCAAATGAGCTGGGTGGCAATTGACAGTCTATGGCAACGTATGGCCTCCCCACACTAGAAACATAGCAACAATTGCTCGGAACAGGATTTCACAGAAAGGACTGTAGAATATTAAATATAAGGGTCCAGCTAACAAATGTATACCCCCTTTCATTTTGAAACAATTTCTAGTTTTTGAGTTATGAGCTATGCAAATGAGCTGGGTGGCAACTGACAGTCAATAGCAACGTATGGCCACCCCACACTAGAAACACAGCAACAATTGCTCGGAACAGGATTTTGCAGAAAGGACTGTAGAATATTAAAGATATGGGTCCAACTAACAAATGTATACCCCCTTTCATTTTGAAACAATTTCTAGTTTTTGAGTTATCAGCTATGCAATTGAGCTGGGTGGCAATTGACAGTCTATGGCAACGTATGGCCTCCCCACACTAGAAACACAGCAACAATTGCTCGGAACAGGATTTCACAGAAAGGACTGTTTAATATTAAAGATAAGGGTCCAGCTAACAAATGTATACCCCCTTTCATTTTGAAACAATTCATAGTTTTTGAGTTATGAGCTATGCAAATGAGCTGGGTGGCAATTGACCGTCTATGGCAATGTATGGCCTCCCCACACTAGAAACACAGCAACAATTGCTCGGAACAGGATTTTGCAGAAAGGACTGTTTCATATTAAAGATATGGGTCCAGCTAACAAATGTATACCCCCTTTCATTTTGAAACAATTTCTAGTTTTTGAGTTATAAGCTATGCAAATGAGCTGGGTGGCAATTGACAGTCAATAGCAACGTATGGCCTCCCCACACTAGAAACACAGCAACAATTGCTCGGAACAGGATTTTGCAGAAAGGACTGTAGAATATTAAAGATATGGGTCCAACTAACAAATGTATACCCCCTTTCATTTTGAAACAATTTCTAGTTTTTGAGTTATGAGCTATGCAAATGAGCTGGGTGGCAACTGACAGTCAATAGCAACGTATGGCCACCCCACACTAGAAACACAGCAACAATTGCTCGGAACAGGATTTTGCAGAAAGGACTGTAGAATATTAAAGATATGGGTCCAACAAACAAATGTATACCCCCTTTCATTTTGAAACAATTTCTAGTTTTTGAGTTATGAGCTATGCAAATGAGTTGGGTGGCAACTGACAGTCTATGGCAATGCATGCCCATACCACACCTGACAGACAGGTGGCAAACAGTTTTTATTGAAATTTGTGCACAATTGTATATTCTCTGCAAATACATCACAATCATATCCAACTGTATTAATTTAACAATTAAAATTGACAAAATTACAGTTCAAAAATAATTTTATTCACCGAACTTTTATTTTGATAAATGCGAACCGGAAGTCTCCAATTGTGGCCAGCAACATTTGCCAACTTCACGCAGCTAGCAATAATGTATCCCCACTCCACTATCGAGGCAACGGTACTAACGTTAGTATGAATAATATATCCCCACTGCACTAACCTTAGCTAAGCAACGCTATTGCAATAAGGTATCCCCACTGCATTAACGTTAGCTGGCGAGCTAGTTTACGTTACATCAGACGACACTGACACACAATTGATGAGTTTTTGTTGTGGACGTGCAGGAATTGAAATAACTCTGTGTTTCAATTCCTGTTTCATCGTCATCGGCATTCGGCAGACGCTCTTATCCGGAGCGACGTACAGTTCATTGGACTTAGCAGGAGACAATCCTCCCCTGGAGCAATGCAGGGTTAAGAGCCTTGCTCAAGGGCCCAACGGCTGTGCGGATCTTATTGTGGCTACACGGGGATTAGAACCACCGATCTTGCGTGTCCCAGTCATTTACCTCAGCCACTACGCTACAGGCCGCCCTTAGTTTATTTATTGGTTCCTGCTCTTTTCGAAATCATAGGACACTTTAAACTCACTCATTTTTACTTTACTTTGGTAGGGTACTAGAGGCGTGATGATGATAATGTTTACAAAGTAGATAACCGTAATCTACAAACACTGAGTAATTTTAAACTTACCATTTAGCAGTGCGTAGGCTATATCGTGGATATTGGCACGGCTGGAACGCAAACTGACCAATAGAGACAATGGACCTATCCGTTGCATATTTCCTGAGCTGCCACAGAACTAGCAGCAGCAGTGGAGTTTGGAGGAGGAGGCCTCACCGACTTTGAGACAGGGGGGATTTTGAGACACATTTGTTAGGAAAAGTACCAACTTAAATAAAAAACTAGACTACTATGTTACTAATGTTAATGCTTTTGTTTTTATACTGAACTTCTTGATTTAAAAAGAAACAGATTTGAATATTTTACTGGCTCTTCCATGAATACTACACCTTTTATTGTAATTGGTTGTTGCTGGAACAGGTGAGAGAGGTGTTGAGACTGTTGAATGATTTGAGGTTGAAGGCTTGGAGGATGTTGCTGCTGTGGTTGCTGAGGTAACCAGAAGAGACGTGCTTAGTGCTGCAGATGCTGAAGAATGGGGTGCTATGAAGAGTGGAGGAAAAAATGATGTTAATTAATAAAGTTAATAATTTTTTAATGAATATTTTATGGGGTTACGTACAGTGTTATTGTATCTATGTGTGTGTGTGTGTGTGTGTGTGTGTGTGTGTATGTGCCTGTGTGAATGCAAATGTTTGTGCTTGTGTGTGTTTGTGTGTTTGTGTGTATGTGTGTGTGTGTGTGTGTGCGAATGGGTGCATGAGAGTTGTGACACTGTTCATGTGAAAGAACAGAACTCAGCACTGGTGTGCACCTGGCAGTCTGCGAGAGAGCACTAGCTAGCACCAAAGGGTTTCACAACATGACATTTAGAACACTCTGTTTCTCTCAACCCTCACTGCCAGAAAGTAACAAAGTAAAGTAAAGATCATTGAAAATCTGAGGATAGAATGCACTCTTATACAGGCTCGTTTTGAGTTCCTTACGTGTGGTGACTGTGGTAGTTGTAGTTTTCTGAGTGACAGTGAGGTGAACAGGGATCTGTAGTTCTCCAGCAGCACACCAATACCAGCCTGTGTCCTTCATGTTCAGCTCCCTCACCATCACAGTGAAGACCTTTTCAGAGCGGTCATCTTTCATCTCTGATCTTCCAGATTCACCAGAATTCACTTCCACACAGGAGCCCTCTATCCTGCACCACTTCTTCATGCTGCTCGGTTCATTATAGTGACACGGCACACTGACATGGCACCCTTCCACACCGGCCAACTCCTGCTGCTTAACCCAGAGTCCAGGAATGTCTGAACACCACAGAATAAACACAAAAATATACAACATTCTTTGATACACAAACCCTACAAGTCACTAGTAGACCAAAGTAAATAACTGTCGTATTGATACTGTCTTGCATACAGACTGGGAGTGGTGTAGCAAAATAATACAATTATTATGCTGGAGTCCAAATACACCAATAGTTTTGCAGTAAAACAATGACTTGTCTGGACTTTTACTTGTGGAAGAATTCAATACTGCTAGCATAAGGGGTAGGATCACTAATTTACCCACAATGCAGCAGTCTGCAGTAGAAAGTTCTGTGCAGCGTATGATTGCATAACACTGGAATAATGAAGACGCCGTTATTAAGAGGAAGCAGGTCTCACTGAGTGCAGTGTGTGCTGCAGCCATCTTACCAGCAGTGACTGACAGGTGCAGACGTGCTCCCTTATCTCCAGCGCCCTGGATCTCTACAGCACACCAGTAATATCCAGAGTCCATCATCTGAAGCTTTCTCATGGTAACAGTGAACACATGATGGATGGGGTCATCAGTGATTGATGTTTTACGTTTAACATTTGGAGAGTCAGTGCGTACTATATTATGGCAATTTTGCAATAAGTACCCCTGACACCAGTATTTCACATGATTTTCATATTCTCTATCATAGAGACATGGGATGGTGACAGATCCTCCTCTCTGTACAACTATTTCACTCACTGTGTACACACCGTCAGCATCTGCAGAGAGAAACACACACATCATCAGTCTGGGTGTATTTTACAGAGCACAGTGTGGTGCAGTCTGTAAGGCAGCTGACTCTCAGGCTAAGTGTGAACCCTCCTGTGTGTTTGGGGGTTCAATCCTCTGCACCCAACCATCTCGATCTGTTCCCCTCTTCTCTCTCCTGTTTGAATAAATGCTAAATGTCTGCATTTATATAGCACCTTTATCCAAAGCGCTGTAACATTGATGCTTCTCATTCACCCATTCATACACATGCTCCCACACATGCAAGGCACCAAACAGCTGGTCAGGAGCGTTTAGGGGTTGCTTGTCTTGCTCAGGAACACCTTGATACAGCCAGGGTGGAATCGAAACTGCAACCCTCCGTCTGCCAGACGACTGCTCTTCCCACCTGAGCCAATGTCACCACAATAAAGTACACAGGGGAACATCACTAATACTCTAATTCATTTTAATGCACCGTAAGAAAAGGTGATTCCAACACACTGCATCTAGGTAAAATATGGTCTACCACACCAATGCATTATAATAAAGGTATCATTGGACTTTAATGATGATTGGATTTTATGATGTTCTTGTGTGGAATTAAAGTGTTTGATTGTGAAAACCAAGGCATTCCAGGAGAATACAATACAATAGTTTTACATAAGAAAAATCTTTCACTGGAGTTAATTTTGAAATGTTTCTTGGATACCTCCTTAAAAGCAAAAGTGTGTGAGGGGTTAACTCCAGAAAATACTGTGTACATATGAGCACACACACAGAATTGTCTCTTTCAGTTTTTATTTTAGCAGAGCTACAAACAGCATTATTTCCTGTGGTTAATCCCCTCAGGACATTGTACTGGGGGTACATTTTAATGTGGGGTTGAAGCCATTTCTGTGAAAGCATTCACACTTACAGAACAAGATCATATCTACTTCTCTTTTTAAGTAAAACTCAGAGCTATAATTTAATGCAATGTCCTCCCTTGTCCAATTGCAAAATGCACAAACTTAAATAAACATTTTTTATCTGTTAAACAAAAAAGGTGAGAAATAAAGGCGTATGAAGTGCAAGCGTTCATGAAAATGTTCAAGAAAAAAAGAAAATAAACTGATTAATGACACACATGCAAAGCATTTTTTTTAACTTGACTAATCTTTTTTTAAAGTGCATGAATTCAAAGTATGTAGCCATAGTCTATTTTTATTTGCGTTTTTAAATGTGTTCTAATCTGTCCAGCAGAGGGCGATAGTTCCTTTTCAAGTTAGGAAAATGTGGTGTCTTTTTTTGTCCAGTAGAGAAAAAAGAGTCAAATATTTGTAATGGGGTGACTGGCTGTATTTGATGCTCTGAAATAGGAATCCTCAGGTTCCACACGTTGCTGAACATCCAGGCCTCTTCCTTCGGGCTTGTGGGCAAAATACCTGTTGGGACGTAGTCTTTCGTCACTTTGCTGCCCCCTACTGAACAGACAGGGAACATTCACGCAAAGGTATCAAGATAATTGGGGCTCTACTACGAGCACGCTTGAGCACAACTAAAAAAGGTGCAATAAAAACAGGAATAGGAATGTTTGTGAATATATGAGGGACTAAAAAGAAATGCAGGTTCCACACGTCATCGCATATGCATCCCATCACATTTTGGTGTTGATATTTCATGATCAGTGAAACATATTTCTGATATAAACCAACTGTAAATCCAGCATAACGTACCTGTGTGTTCTGCCCGGCAACTGAGCTGTAAATCACATCACCGGCTCTATCTGCTGCAGAACGGTGAGACGAGTGTGTGGTCTGTACAGAACAGGACATGCACACACAATATTTCAGTAACTCAAAAAATAACATTACAGAGCGTTATGCAAACATTTCCCTTTACATATTCTCTGGGTGAACTGCAATGCGATTAGCTGGAGGTTGATCCTCAATACCACAAAAATGCATGAAAACTCGAACAGCTAATCGTTAACAGATCAGGATAGCAGTTCCTGAATTCTGTGATGGTTTAGACTGCAGCTACAAAACACTGCAATTGATCCTGTGTTTTGTGTGTCTAAAGTAAACATGGAAATTGTGGTTAAACAACTCAAAAGGAGAATATATATACATACATATAAATATGTTCACATTTCACAGTGTGCCACTTTAAATTCTGATATTTACTGGAATGTAGCTGATTCTGAGATATGATGAACAATCTCACCTGTAGATTTTTCCGGACGACTGAGCTGTACAGAACCTCATCTGCAGGGTTTTCAGAAGGCTGGGACAGTAAAGGGGAACATGTTTCTGTTACTGACCATGGTTAAGGGGTTGGCTCAATTTAATTCAGTCAATTCAGTCAATTCAAATTCATAATGTGAAAAATGCCCCATTGAAGATTATCCCATGAATTCTTGTGTTTGATTTGCACTTTGTTGTACGTCGCTCTGGATAATGTAATAAACCATTTAATCAAAAAAACTTTTAATGAATGAATTTAATGTCATTTCTTTGCCTGACTAGCAAACATTCTGAATCATTTTCCCTCAAAATGAATGTTTGTGGAGAACAGTGGAGAATATCAGTTACTCTCAGGAATACAGAAAACAGAATACAGAAAAGTGGTATCGCCACAGAGGCACAAAGGCGCATTTATAATCTCTTATAATCAAGTGTAATATTTGCCAATCAAATTATTTGTATTGTAACAAAATAAAGTTTGATTTCTAAGAAATACAGGATCTCTAAAGATATGTAGGATGAGATGAGACTGAATAATAACAGTACGATTCTCTGCAAAGGCACTTTATAAATGTGTGAGAAATCCAGCCACTACCCAACCTGTGACTGATGTGGACTTATTCTGTGTGATGATGACTGCGTGTTGGTGAACACTGTACTGTAGGTCACTTCATCTTCAGAGTCTGCAGTCTGCCAGGGGAGAGACACAACATTGAACTCATAACAGCTGGTCTATCCATACAGACTTCTACCTTTCATATTGTACAGTAGGGCCAACTGGTGGACCAGAGACAAGCAAGTGAGCCCATTAACAAGTAACAGTGAAACAACGTCAAGCTACAGAGAGATAAAAAAAGAAATGTACCAAAATTACTTTGAACAAAGATTGAAGCTAGTCCTATAGTAAACTCAATCTTGTCCAGACAAAGCTAGTCTGAGTCTGTTAAACTGTTACTTAGTGTCTATAGACTTGCAGGTGCTGGTACTGAACATTTCCAACCAGAAACTGAGTGTGGGTGAATATATTCAACTTAAGATTTTTCTGAATGTAGTTTTGTTTGATAAGTGCAGCATTTCTGTACGTATGAATAAAGAACTATCACACTTTACTGTAGCAGTCATTTCTTCTCCACGCCCACACATCTCCATTCTCCATTCTTTGATTGAAGTTTAATTGGCATTGATTGACATTGACTGACATTGACTGACATTTGACCGACACTGACTGATACTGACTGTCACTGACTGACATTGACCACACTGACTGACACTCACTGACATTGACCTTCAGCCCTCTCGGCAGAGTGCAGAGTGTAAAATGGCCGTACCGTCAGCTTGTTGCTCCGGTCCTCTCTTGCTCCTGTGTGAGGCTGGACTCCCTCTGTAAGGAGACACAGGATGAGCTGTGATAAGAGAGTGTGATCATGATAGAGCTGAGAGCCCCCCTATGAGACCCCTACTGCCTGTGAAACTCCTGTGCTCAGTGTACTGCACTTCACTAATGCTGTGCTGACTGCTCCTACATACAGCACCCACACTATTCTTTCACACTCCGCGTACTTCATGTGGATACTCACTGTGTCTCTTACACAGCTTCCAGGTAGCCGTGGCAACAGCTGCCACCAGCAACAGCATCCCTAGTGCCATCAGGATGATTGTGAGATCTGAAGGACTGAACAGCAGCAACAGGGTGCGTGACATTTTCTGCCCGTTTGAAATGCTCAAATGACACAGGAGTCTCTCTGAGTACTGCAGCCTTCTCCATCAGTTCAGAAGAGCACAGACAAACACAAACATGCACAGAGGGAACTGCTGGACTCCAGAAACAGGGAGTGGAGAAAAAGGAAATGGAAGCACTAGGGGTCATGTGGGACACTAAGTACATGCAGCATGTACCATATCCCAGCATGCACTGGGCCATGTTCTGCTGATAAGTGCTGGAGAGGCCTGGTTATCTGGACTTTACTGAGCACGTCTGCAGGAGGAGGCCTCACTGACTTTGAGACAGGGGGGATTTTGAGACACATTTGTCAGGAAATGTACCAATTTAAATATAAAGAATTTACTATGTTACTAATGTTAATCCTTTTGTTTTCATACTGAACTTCTTGATTTAAAAAGAAACAGATTTGAATATTTTACTGGCTCTTCCATCACAAATACCACACCTTTTATTGTAATTGGTTGTTGCTGGAACAGGTGAGAGAGGTGTTGAGACTGTTGAAAACTTTGAGGTTGAAGGCTTGGAGGATGTTGCTGCTGTGGTTGCTGTGGTAACCAGAAGAGATGTGCTTAGTGCTGCAGATGCTGAAGAATGGGTTGCTATGAAGAGTGGAGGAAAAAATAATAAAAAGTTAATCATATTTTATGAATATTTTATGGTGTTATGTATAGTGTTATTGTATCTATGTGTGTGTGTGTGTGTGCCTGTGTGAATGCAAATGTTTGTGCTTGTGTGTGTGTGTGTGTGTGTGTGTGCGAATGGGGGCAGGAGTACGTGTTCATGTGAAAGAACAGAACTCAGCACTGGTGTGCACCTGGCAGTTTGTGAGAGAGCACTAGCTAGCACCAAAGGGTTTCACAACATGACATTTAGAACACTGTTTCTCTCAACCCTCACTGACAGAAAGTGACAGAAAAGGTCATTGAAAATTCGAGGATAGAATGCATTCTTATACAGGCTCCTTTTGAGTTCCTTACGTGTGGTGACTGTGGTAGTTGTAGTTTTCTGAGTGACAGTGAGGTGAACAGGGATCTGTAGTTCTCCAGCAGCACACCAATACCAGCCTGGGTCCTCAAATTTCAGCTCCCTCACCATCTCAGTGAAGACCTTTTTAGAGTGGTCATCTTTCATATCTGATCTTCCAGATTCACCGGAATTCACTTCCACACAGGAGCCCTCTATCCTGCACCACTTCTTCATGCTGCTTTTTTCATTATAGTGACACGGCACACTGACAGAGCCCCCTTCCACACCGGCCACCTCCTGCTGCTCAACCCAGAGGCCAGGAGGCCCTGAACACCACAGAATAAACACAAAAATATACAACATTCATTTATACACAAACTGTACAAGTCACTTGAAGATCAAAGCAAATAACTGTCATATTGGTACTGACTTGGATACAGATTGGGAGTGGTGTTGCAAAATAATGCAATTAAAGCACCAATCTGCTGGAGGTCCAAATACACCAATAGTTCTGCAGTGAAGTAATGACATGCCTGGACTTTTACATATTCTGGAAGAATTCAATACTGCTAGCATAAGAGGTAAGATCACTAATTTACCCATAATGCAGCAGTCTGCAGTAGAAAGTTCTGTGCAGCTTATGATTGTATAACACTGGAATAGTGAAGATGCCGTTATTAAGAGGAAGCAGGTCTCTCTGAATGCAGTGTGTGCTGCAGCCATCTTACCTGCAGTGACTGACAGGTACAGATATGCTCCCTTATCTGTAGCACGCTGGATCTCTACAGCACACCAGTAACATCCAGAGTCCCAGGTTGTCAGCGTTGTCATGGTAACAGTGAAGACATGATGGGTGGGGTCATCAGTGATTGATGTTTTACCAGTACGTTTAGGAGAGTCAGTGCGTACTACAGTTTTACAAAAATTCCAGTTTGACCCATGACACCAGTATTTCACGTGATAGTCATATTCTCTATCATAGAGACATGGGATGGTGACAGATCTTCCACTCTGTACAGCTACTTTACTCACTGTGTACACACCGTCAGCATCTGCAGAGAGAAACACACACATCAGTGTGGGTGTATTTTACAGAGCACAGTGTGGTGCAGTCTGTAGGGCAGCTGACTCTCAGGCTAAGTGTGAACCCTCCTCTGTGTGTTTAGGGTTCAATCTTCTGCACCCAACCTTTTTGATCTGTTCCCTTCTTCTCTCTCCTGTATGAATAAGTGCTAAATGTCTGAATTTATATAGCACCTTCATTCACCCATTTCCACCCACTCACCATCTCATACACACACTCACACACCAACGGCGATTGGCTGCCATTCAAGGTACCAAGGGGGTTTGTCTTGCTCAGGGACACTTTGCTCTAACCGCCTGAGCCAATGCCGCCACAATAATATACACAGGGAAAAATCACTAATACTCTAATTCATTCTAATACACCATAATAAAAGACATAACCAACACACTGCATCGAGGTAAAATATGGTCTAACACCAACGCATTTTATGATGTCTTTGTATGAAATTAAAGTGTTTAATTGTCAAAACCAAGGCATTAAAAATGTTTCTCTATTTCCTGGACTTTTAAAAATGATACGAACGCATTATACAATGAAAACAATGATGTTTGAGAAGAACATGCTCTCTGGATGGCAGTACCATCACAGGTGGAGACTTAAAAGCAACAATTTGTGAGGGGGAGCTCCAGAAAATACTGTGTACCAATGAGCACACAAAGATGTGCATTTCGTCCACTCTTTCAGTTCTCTTTATTTTAGCAGATAAAATAAAGATAACTTTATTTCCTGAGGTTAATACCCTCTGCTCACCACAGTGATAAACATTGTACTGTGGGAACATTTTAATGTTGGGTTGAAGCCATTTCTGTGGAAGCATTCACACTTACAGAACAAAATAATATCAACTTCTCTTTTAAGTAAAACTCAGAGCCATTCTAATCATGCACGATGTGAAGTGTGAAAACGTTATATTGCAACTCCTTCCGCTTCTTGGGTTCAACATCACACACAAAGCTATGTTCACGCTTTAATTGTGTTTCGACATTTGTATTTGTACTTGTCAGCTCTTAATCCTTGTGTGGTCTTAAGGGTCAAAAATGACTCACCACTATGTTTAAAAGCAGACAAAAAACCCCATTATGATCTTGAAATTTGATGACAAAGTTTGTGATGAGTGACAGGTTTTTTCTTCATGCAAAATAGAATTCAGTTCATTAAAAGTCAATTAAGCTGCTTTAACGGTTCATGGGTTTTGTGAAGGCATTTTTGACCCTTAGGCCAAGGGGAGTATACACAATGTGAAGACTACACAAGGGTTAAAGTAGAACTGCTGCTCACAGGATATTAAAATTAAAAAAATATATCTATCCTGTGAACAGCAGTTCTGCAGAAAGAAATGCCTTGTTAATCAGAGAGGTCTGAGGAGAAAGACCAGACTGGTCAATACTGACAGGGAGGTGACAGTGATGTAAATAAGTGCACATTACAACAGTGATACGCAGAAGAGCATCTCTGGACACACAACGCATCAAACCTCTAAGTGGATAGGCTACAGCCGCAGATGACAACTCAGTCTAAAAAATAATCATCAATCAATACCTAATAAAGTGCTCACTGAGTGTATATATATTCAGAATAGAACTAATAAACTCAAATCGACCATCACTACATACTTTGAATTTATGCACTTCAATCTTTTTTGTTTGTTTTTTCTAGACACTGTGGTGTGTGAAAATCCCAGGAGATAAGGAGTTTCTGAGATATTCTAACCACCCTGTCTGGCACTAACAACCATTCTCCGGTCAAAATTACTTTTCTTCACATTTCTTCCTCATTCTGACATTTTGTTTGAAAAACAGCCGAACATCTACAACAGCTGCATTTAGTAGCTGCCACATGATTGGCTGATTAAATATTTGCATTAACAAGCTGGTGTACAGGTCTACCTAATAAAGTGCTCACTGAGTGTATTCTAATCACATTAGTCCTATTATGTATTTTGTAAACTACATACTTCAGTATTACTCATTCATTCAAGTTCATGGCACAGACAGTCTCTCTGCTACAATGCTCCAGAGTTCAGTATACAGTGTGAGAAACGAGTCCTACCTGGCAGCACAGAGGGGAAGAGGATGGAGAGGAAGAGTATCAGAGTGAGAGCCATCAGTGCCTGATGGGTGTGTGTGTCTGTTAGAGACTCCAGCTCCCTTTAGCGTGAGTCTCAGTTCCTGTTCCTCTCAGTCCCCACCTCTTTGGTCCCTCGTACTCTGTAGTGTGTGCTCTCTCAGTGGCCAGAGCGGGATAACTATTATTATCATTTAATATTTATTATGCATTCTAGAGGTGGGCAAAGAGCACCATATCCATTTCTGGATTTTATACCAACTTCTGGCCTTAATTACATAATTAGCCTTTTACGACATCTGACATTTTAGCTGCAGTACATTTCTTGATGACTGGTCTTGTGTCCCCCATTTTACTGTCATCAAATCTTTGAGAGAACCAGTGTTGGTGGTTATTTCATTTAGCCAGGGTAATTGGTGGAAACAAAAATCTGCATACACCTTGGCCCTCAAGGACTGGAATTGCCCACCCCTCTATTATACTGTAAACTGAAATGATTCATACAGTTAGATCATTAAATTGTTATTCAGTGGTAATATTATTGTTCATTTTTAATTAGATATATTTGAATATATTTGAAAATTACCTATATACTATAGGAAATTTGTCATTGTAATTGTCATTTGTTAGCGCTCCTGGGAAATTGTGTTTCGAATGCTCTGGGGTTTTTAAATCGCCGAGGAAAAATGTGCTCGTTCTAATCTGTCCAGCAGAGGGCGATAGTTCCTTTTTTAGTTAGCAAAATTGTGGTGTCTTTTTTTGTCCAGGAATAAAAAACAGAGTCAAAAATTTGTAATGGGGTGACTGGCTGTATTTGATGCTCTGAAATAGGAATCCTCAGGTTCCACACGTTGCTGAACATCCAGGCCTCTTCCTTTCGGCTTGTGGACAAAATTCCTGTTGGGACGTAGTCTTTCGTCACTTTGCTGCCCCCTACTGAACAAACAGGGAACATTCACGCAAAGGTATCAGGATAATTGGTTTTTTTAATGTTTTTTTTTTTATTGTTTCACATGTGAAACGCTAATGTACAGGATGACATTAACAATGACAAATAAATAGTCTTTTGTCATCAAGGCCCTTCTCTGAGCTCACTAACAAAAGTTAAGGCTATTCAGTAGATAAATGCTCTAAGCAAATGCATAATGATAACCCTGAGTATCTTCCTCTGAATTAACACAAAGGGAACAATTTTGAGGCTCTTTCTTTGGTGCGCTGTGTGCAAAAACAGGGAGTGTGGCACAAATGTGGCATGGAATCAGGAATAGAATGCTCTGGGACTCATTCTATTCCATATTCCATACCACACTGCCTGAGGACTGAAGAGCCTCAGAATTGCACCAGTTATGACTAAACTGCATTACATAGCATATTATATATACATGATGTAAGACAATTATATGTTTATGGATCAAGAATAAAAACAAATATCTTCACCATATTTAAGGCCATTACAGTCATGGACTGTGTTGTGCAGAACAAACTACAAGGTGGAGAGCAATCCCTGCCGTGGTACACCAACATAATGCCATTTTACAGGCCTGTTTCAATTGGAGAAGAATAACATGAAGTGGCTGGATAAGTAACACATGCCTCAGAGCTGGTGAGAATGTGATTTTGAACAAAGCAAGAGTGTGTATTATCATCTTTTAGACATTTATTACAATAAATGGCACTAGGTTGGCCAATTAGATTTTAGGGACGGTACCGGCTACCCCGGCCACCCTGTTAGAACCGCCCATGGTAATAAGTAACAAAACTACTGTCTTACTGCATCTTTACTAACTCTGCTTTCCCCCAAGATTTCTCTCTTTCTCTTTTATTTCAAGGATCACATGCAGAGTGGCTCTGGTAAAGGGTTCACAACGACTATTTTAATTTGCTAAAAATGTTTTCAAAGAACATGTTACTCTGTGCTGTTTGGTTCCTGAATATCAGAGCTTCAGTGAAGCTTCAGTGTTCCCTGTCTGTTCAGTAGGGGGAAGCAACGTGACGAAAGAGTACCGTCCCAACAAGGGAAGAGGCCCGGATGTTATATTACGGTTCAATGGCGCGGAACATGAAGATTTATATTTCAGAGGATCAAATACAGTCCCTACCCCTTTACAAATGTTTGACCTCAGAAATAGACACCTTCAGTTTCCTTATTTGATTGCTTACTGCAGTCCTCTGCTGTACAGATTAGAAATGTTCAGATCTTTACATGGAAATAAACAAATTTTTAAAAAAAATTATATAGGTGACTGGCTCAAAAACACAAATACAAATACAAATAAAATCTTCTACTAATGGAGGAATGACACTTTTCAGAGGACCTTGTATTACTCACACACAAAAAATGACAAACTTTCAAAACTAAATGCAAAGGCAAATTATAACAAGTAACCATATTCTTTATATTGTTTGGAATTCCACAAATTCCAGAGCTGGGAAGATTCTGATGAGGCCCAGGTGATGGCATCAGAGCGACACGACATCTATAAAAAGTGGAAAACACAATTTCATCAGATAATTTCGATGACTATCCATGTACATACAAGAGTGCTTTAGTTTGTCTCCTGGTACACTTCTGAGCTTTTCTTTGCCATTACATAGGCATGCTGAATAATAAATAAATAATAAATAAATAAATAAATAAATAAATAAATAAATAAATAAATAAATAAATAAATAAATAAATAAATAAAAGAGTAAAAATAAGTAAATGCAAAATACAATGCATTTTGATAGGGAATAGCTGTAGTACCTCAGAAGTCTTTCAACCATCCAAAGCCCAGGCAGTCATTACAGCTATTTTGGCATGTGGGTTTGAAGCTAGCATGAAATTGAGACATCACATTTGACTGGAGAAACTGCTTATTGCTGCCATGGAAATTAAGCCATTTTATCTCCAATATTGTGGCTGCTAAACATGAAATAGACTAGCTAAGAATTTGTTGTCTATTATCCCTCAATTTCTTTCTTTCTTAAAGCACCCTATAGTTCTCCCAGTCATGAAATGTCCCCTGTAAGCTCAAAGAGGAATATGTGGTCAAATTGATGGTGTTACATCTAATCCAGGGTGACAACCATCCCCAGTCTCCCATACTGTACATTGCAGGGCTCACCATCATCATTTGGTTGCGTAACGTCCTGTGTCTTCTATTCTCTCTTGATTGCATTGCTCCTGACCCAAAAAAACAGAAGGCAGAAAAACATGGCTCAATAAAACCAATGACATGGGGTCACAAAAACCACTATGATTCAAGTAATTATGGTCAATTTCTGATTTTCACATCCACAGTTACTCTATCTCATTTTGTTCTATTTCCTTAGTTTTTCTTGTTAACAAGAATCACAGTCCTTTTAGTATCTTTTAGGACACAAATATTCTCTAGAAATAAAATTTAGATTCTCAGTGGGCATGAGGCATTCTTAACAGAAGATTAAGGTAAGATCTGAAATGGAAACTGGACCACATTTCCGTTTGAAGGGCCTCAACAGAAGTGTGCAACTTGTGGTGAAAGCATTGGCCCTGCCCTCTGATACAGTTCCGAGAAGCTGTGCTGCTAGAAGCTCATGGAGTTATTTACTCTTAAACTCTTGCCTGATAATAACACTGATGAATAATAGAACGATCACATGACTCACTGCGGTTTTGCCAGATCTTCCAAAAGGCGACGGCGGTGCATATTAGGAACACCAAAACAAGCCCGGCGTGACGTAGCACCCACAGAGTCCTTTCCAGGCACGTCTGTGCACTACACAGAGAAGACTGCTTTGAGTGTCATTCAATGAGTGCACCACAAACAATGTTTTTGTGCAGTAGTGTCAAACTTTGGAACGTATTTCCAAATATGCAGCCAGAAAAAGCCCTGAATGAAGTGGGAAAGATGCTCTGAGATGCATCGTGGGCATGCAGTGGGAGCAATAATTATTTGATCCCTTGCTGATTTTGTAGGTTTTCCCACTTACAAAGAATGGAACTGTGTAGAATTTTAATCATAGGTACATTTTAACATTGAGAGACAGAATATCACAAAATAATCCACAATATACATCATATACATTTTATAAATTTACTATCGTATTTTTGCATGAAATAAGTATTTGATCCCCTACCAATCAACAATAATTCTGGCTCCCACAGACCAGTTAGTTTTCCATTAAGAAGCACTCCTAATCTCAACTCATTACCCAAAACACCTGTGTCAACTCGTTACATCGTTATGTAGCTGTATTAAAGACACCTGTCCACACAATCAGATTCCAACATTTCCACCATGGCCAAGACAAAGGAGCTGTCTAAGGACATCAGGGACAAAATTGTAGACCTGCACAAGGCTGGGATGGGCTACAAGAAAATAAGCAAGCAGCTTGGTGAGAAGTTAACAACAACTGTTGGAGCAATTATTAGAAAATGGAAGAAACACAAATTCACCGCCAATCTCCCTCGGTCTGGGGCTCCACGCAAGATCTCACCTCGTGGCATATCAATGATCATGAGAGAGGTCAGGGATCAGCCCAGTACTACACAGGAGGAGCTTGTTAATGACCTGAAGGCACAGTCACGAAGAGAACCATCAGTAACACACTACACCCTGAAGGATTAAAATCCTGCTGCGCGCGCAAGGTTACTCTGCTGAAGAAGGCACATGTACAGGCCCGTCTGAAGTTTGCCAAAGAACACCTGGATGATCCAGAGGAGGCTTGGGAGAAGGTGATGTGGTCAGATGATGCCAAATAGCTCTATTTTGGTCTCAACTCTACTCGTCGTGTTTGGAGGAAGAGAAATGCTGAGTGCAACCCCAAGCACACCATCCCCACTGTGAAGCATGGGGGTGGAAATCTTATGCTTTGGGGGTGTTTCTCAGCTAAGGGGACAGGACGACTTCACCGTATCGAGGGGAGGATGAATGGGGCCATGTACCAGGAAATTTTGGGCGACAACCTCCTTCCCTCAGTGAGAGCACTGTAAATAGGTCGTGGATGGGTCTTCCAACATGACAATGACCCAAAACATACGGCCAAGGCAACAAAGGAGTGGCTCAAAAAGAAGCATATTAAGGTCCTGGAGTGGCCTAGCCAGTCTCCAGACCTAAATCCCATCGATAATCTGTGAAGGGAGCTGAAGCTTCGAGTTGCCAAGCGACACCCTCGGAACCTTAAGGATTTGGAGAGGATCTGCAAAGAGGAGTGGACCAAAATCCCTCCCAAGATCTGTGCAAACCTGGGGAAAAACTACAACAAGCGTCTGACCTCTGTGCTTGCCAACAAAGGTTTCGCCACCAAGTATTAAGTCCTATTGTTCTATGGATCAAATACTTATTTCATGTGAAAATATGATATTAAATTTATAAAATGTATATGATGTTATTGTGGATTATTTTGTGATATTCTGTCTCTCAATGTTAAAATGTACCTATGATTAAAATTCTACAGTTCCATTATTTGTAAGTGGGCAAACCGGTTGGCCCAGAGAGTGCTTAAAGGGAAATGTTTGCGTACCTCTCAGTATTATTTTTTTGAGATTCTGAAGTATTGTGTGTGCATGTCCAGTTCTGTACAGACAACACACTCGTCGAACCGTTCTGCAGCAGATAGAGCCGTCATGTGATCTACAGCTCAGTTGCCGGGCAGAAAACAGTGCTCATATTGCCATTGTGGTAATATGCAAGTTACAGTACAGTGACACAGGTACAGTAATAAGCAGGGGCGGTTCTAGGATTTTTTTACTGGGGTGGCCAAGGGTTGTCTGGGGGTGACAACCATATCTCCTGGCTTCACAGGCAAGAAACATTTTTGGGGGTTATTTATGTTTTTTTAATTGTTTCACATGTGAAAAAACAATGACAAAGACATAAATTAATAGGCTATAGGCTACTGATACGCTAATGTACAGGATGACATTAACAATGACAAATAAATAGGCTTTTGTCATCAAGGCCCTTCTCTGAGCTCACAAACAAAAGTTAAGGCTATTCAGTAGATAAATGCTCTAAGCAAACAAACAAAAATGCATAATGCAAACCCTGGGTATCTTTCTCTGAATGAACACAAAGGGCACAGTTTTGAGGCTCTTTCTTTGGTGCGCTGTGTGCAAAAACATGGCAAATGACAAATGTGGCATGGAATAAGGAATAGAATGCTCTGGGACTCATTCTATTCCATATTCCATACCACACTGCCTGAGGACTGAAGAGCCTCAGAATTGCACCAGTTATCTGTGTACCTGTGTATCGGTATTTTTAGTTGGCTAGGTAAGCAGTGTTTGGATAGTTAACTTTGGTGACTTTTGCTCTGTTTGTTTGTTTGTTTGTTTGTTTGTTAAAAAAAAAAAAATTTAAAAAAAGCCCCTTGTCCTTATCTTTGTTGTACAGGTAGCAGTTGAAATTGTACTTACCTCTAGGGTCTTTCAGCGAACTTATCCCTGGTTATGGGTATGCACTTTGTTGTACGTCGCTCTGGATAAGAGCGTCTGCCAAATGCCAATAATGTAATGTAATGTAATGTTATGACTAAACTGAATTACATAGCATATCATATATACATGATGTAAGACAATTATATGTTTATGGATCAAGAATAAAAACAAATATCTTCACCATATTTAAGGCCATTACAATCATGGACTGTGTTGTGAAGAACAAACTACAAGGTGGAGAGCAATCCCTGCCATGGTACACCAACATAATGCCATTTTACAGGCCTGTTTCAATTGGAGAAGAATAACATGAAGTGGCTGGATAAGTAACACATGCCTCAGAGCTGGTGAGAATGTGATTTTGAACAAAGCAAGAGTGTGTACTATCATCTTTTAGACATTTATTACAATAAATGGCACTAGGTTGGCCAATCAGATTTTGGGGACGGTACCGGCTACCCCGGCCACCCTGTTAGAACCGCCCATGGTAATAAGTAACAAAACTACTGTCTTACTGCATCTTTATGACTCCACGTTCCCCCAAGATTTCTCTCTTTCTCTTTTATTTCAAGGATCACATGCAGAGTGGCTCTGGTAAAGGGTTCACAACTACTATTTTAATTTGCTAAAAATGTTTTCAAAGAACATGTTACTCTGTGCTGTTTGGTTCCTGAATATCAGAGCTTCAGTGAAGCTTCAGTGAAGTTCTTGCACGGCAAACTCCATCTCGAAACCCTCCTCTTATTCCACTGATACTTTAATTTCACACAGACCAGGAGTTCTATACTGCCAATATTTAATACATTTAAACAGTGTGGGCTTTCAAAAAGAATCCCTTAGCGCACTATAGAAATAGGTGATCTGACTGACTAAATGCCATTGGGTGTTAATTTGGTAGTAATTAGCAGCTTGTTTGGGATTATGGATGAACTAAATAATTTGCAGTCTTGCTCTTCAGCCAAATATCAACACCCTAAATGCTATGGGATACATATCTTAAAGCCCTGTGCTGCGACCTGCGGAACTTGCATTTCACTTCCTCATATATTGGCAAACATTCCTATTCCTGTTGTTTATTGCACCTTTTTCTGGTTGCACTGAAGCATGTTCGTATTAGAACCACAATTATCTAGACATCTTTGCGTGAATGTTCCCTGTCTGTTCAGTAGGGGGCAGCAACATGACGAAAGAGTACCGTCCCAACAAGGGAAGAGGCCCGGATGTTATATTACGGTTCAATGGCGCGGAACATGAAGATTTATATTTCAGAGGATCAAATACAGTCCCTACCCCTTTACAAATGTTTGACCTCAGAAATAGACACCTTCAGTTTCCTTATTTGATTGCTTACTGCAGTCCTCTGCTGTACAGATTAGAAATGTTCAGATCTTTACATGGAAATAAACAAATTTTTTTTAAAAATTATATAGGTGACTGGCTCAAAAACACAAATACAAATACAAATAAAATCTTCTACTAATGGAGGAATGACACTTTTCAGAGGACCTTGTATTTCTCACACACAAAAAATGACAAACTTTAAAAACTAAATGCAAAGGCAAATTATAACAATTAACCATATTCTTTATATTGTTTGGAATTCCACAAATTCCAGAGCTGGGAAGATTCTGATGAGGCCCAGGTGATGACATCAGAGCGACACTACATCTATAAAAAGTGGAAAACACAATTTCATCATATAATTTCGATGACTATCCATGTACATACAAGAGTGTTTTAGTTTGTCTCCTGGTACACTTCTGAGCTTTTCTTTGCCATTACATAGGCATGCTGAATAATAAATAAATAAATAAATAAATAAATAAATAAATAAATAAAAATAAGTTAATGCAAAATACAATGCATTTTGATAGGGGAATAGCTGTAGCACCTCAGAATTAAGTCTTTCAATCATCCAAAGCCCAGGCAGTCATTACAGCTATTTTGGCATGTGGGTTTGAAGCTAGCATGAAATTGAGACATCACATTTGACTGGAGAAACTGCTTATTGCTGCCATGGAAGTTAAGCCATTTTATCTCCAATATTGTGGCTGCTAAACATGAAATAGACTAGATAAGAATTTGTTGTCTATTATCCCTCAATTTCTTTCTTTCTTAAAACACCCTATAGTTCTCCCAGTCATGAAATGTCCCCTGTAAGCTCAAAGAGGAATATGTGGTCAAATTGATAGTGTTACATCTAATCCAGGGTGACAACCATCCCCAGTCTCCCATACTGTACATTGCAGGGCTCACCGTCATCATTTGGTTGCGTAACGTCCTGTGTCTTCTATTCTCTCTTGATTGCATTGCTCCTGACCCAAAAAAACAGAAGGCAGAAAAACATGGCTCAATAAAACCAATGACATGGGGTAACAAAAACCATGTGATTCAAGTAATTTCTGATTTTCACATCCACAGTTACTCTATCTCGTTTTGTTCTATTTCCTTAGTTTTTCTTGTTAACAAGGATCACAGTCCTTTTAGTATCTTTTAGGACACAAATATTCTCTTGAAATAAAATTTAGATTCTCAGTGGGCATGAGGCATTTTTAACAGAAAATTAAGGTAAGATCTGAAATGGAAACTGGACCACATTTCCGTTTGAAGGGCCTCAACAGAAGTGTGCAACTTCTTGAAAGCATTGGCCCTGCCCTCTGATACAGTTCTGAGAAGCTGTGCTGCTAGAAGCTCATGGAGTTATTAACTCTTAAACTCTTGCCTGATAATAACACTGATGAATAATAGAACGATCACATGACTCACTGCGGTTTTGCCAGATCTTCCAAAAGGCGACGGCGGTGCATATTAGGAACACCAAAACAAGCCCGGCGTGACGTAGCACCCACAGAGTCCTTTCCAGGCACGTCTGTGCACTACACAGAGAAGACTGCTTTGAGTGTCATTCAATGAGTGCACCACAAACAATGTTTTTGTGCAGTAGTGTCAAACTTTGGAACGTATTTCCAAATATGCAGCCAGAAAAAGCCCTGAATGAAGTGGGAAAGATGCTCTGAGATGCATCGTGGGCATGGACATAGACTGGCCTCACTCACTGAAAGGGGAAAAGCTCAGGAGAGAACACAAAACTCACCCAGAACACAGCTGGCTTCCTTGTTCCGGGGGACTGGTCTTTCCATCATTAAAGGCCCCTTCTGTTGTGGTGATCAGTGTGTTGTTCTTATAGGATTGAGAGGGAGACTTGATGGTGTCTGTCAGCAAATGCAATGTCCATACTGAAATTTTATATGCAACCTTTTGCCAAAGTTATACTTCTAATGTTTAAATCAAAACATTTGGTTTCACCATGTTTCACACCTCAGTATTAAAGCCCTTGCAAAAGTGAGACTAGGCCAAGAGTGGCAGGGGAGACTTCCTAGGGTCACAGAGGAAGAACCCTGAGAAGGGACCAGGCTCAAGAGAGGGAGCCCATCTTCCTGTGGCTGCTCAGGGTAGGGATGCAGACTAGCTGAAATGAATGTGAGAGATATTCACCATCCTATTGATGGGGAAATGTTTCACAAATTAATCAGCCACTATCTGAAACCCTTACATTTTATCATTTAAATCATCTGCTCGGTGGTATTGTGTTTGTATATTGTGTTATCATTAACATTACAAAACTCCTAAACAATGGATCCACTGTTAGCTTAAATGTGTCACTCAAACTAATATTTTGTAAAAACCCTGGGAGTACATGAAGACAATTCAGCTCTCTGGTCACATAGATCAAATATATAACAATTGAGGTACGAAAAAGGCTTTATAAATCAGATAATACCTTTTAATTGTCACTTAACACAATTGGTTCTTTTGTAAAAATACAGTTCATGAAATTTCTATTCATATTTCAGCTGTCAATTAAAAAAAAAATCCACATGAAGTTCACACTCCTCTGTTTTTCAACCCTCACTGAGTGAGTGCCAGAAAAGACAAGTTAAAATTCTATAGTTTAAGGTTTTCCCCTACATTGATGGAATGCATTCCAATACAGGCTCGTTTTGAGTTCCTTACGTGTGGTGACTGTGGTAGTTGTAGTTTTCTGAGTGACAGTGAGGTGAACAGGGATCTGTAGTTCTCCAGCAGCACACCAATACCAGCCTGTGTCCTCCATGTTCAGCTCCCTCACCGTCACAGTGAAGACCTTTTGAGAGCGGTCATCTTTCATCTCTGATCTTCCAGATTTACCAGATTCACCAGAATTCACTTCCACACAGGTCCCCTCTATCCTGCACCACTTCTTCATGCTGCTCGTTTCATTATAGTCACATGGCACACTGACATGGCCCCCTTCCACACCGGCCACCTCCTGCTGCTCAACCCAGAGTCCAGGAATGTCTGAACACCACAGAATAAACACAAAAACATTCATTGATACACAAACTGCACAAGTCACTTCAAGATCAAAGCAAATAGCTGTCATATTCTGTCTTGGATACAGACTGGGAATGGTGTTGCAAAAGAATACAATTAAAGCACCACTCTGCTGGAGGTGCAGAGTCCAAATACACCAATAGTTCTGCAGTGAAGCAATGATTTGCCTGGACTTTTACATGTTCTGGAAGAATTCAATACTGCTAGCATAAGGGGTAGGATCACTCATTTACCCACAGTGCAGCAGTCTTCAGTAGAAATTTCTGTGCAGCGTATGATTGGCTAACACTGGAATAGTGAAGATGCCGTTATTAAGAGGAAGCAGGTCTCACTGAGTGCAGTGTGTGCAGCAGCCATCTTACCTGCAGTGACTGACAGGTACAGATATGCTCCCTTATCTCGAGCGCGCTGGATCTCTACAGCACACCAGTAATATCCAGAGTCCATCATCTGAAGCTTTCTCATGGTAACAGTGAACACATGATGGGTGGGGTCATCAGTGATTGATGTTTCACCTTTAACTATTGGAGAGTCACTGCGTACTACAGTTTCACAATTACGCCAGTATGACCCATAACACCAGTATTTCGTATGATTTTCATATTCTCTATCATAGACACATGGGATGGTGACAGATCTTCCACTCTGTACAACTACTTTACTCACTGTGTACACACCGTCAGCATCTGCAGAGAGAAACACACACATCATCAGTGTGGGTGTATTTTACAGAGCACAGTGTGGTGCAGTCTGTAGGGCAGCTGACTCTCAAGTGTGAACCCTCCTGTGTGTTTGGGGGTTCAAGCCTATGCACCCAACCATCTCGATCTGTTCCGCTCTTCTCTCTCCTGTTTGAATAAATGCTAAATGTCTGCATTTATATAGCACCTTTATCTGAAGCGCTGTAACATTGATGCTTCTCATTTCCCAATTCATACACATGCTCCCACACACACCAATGGCAATTGGCTCCCATGCAAGGCACCAAACAGCTGGTCAGGAGCATTTAGGGGTTGCTTGTCTTGCTCAGGGACACTTTGATACACCCAAGGTGGAATCGAAACGGCAATCCTCTGCCTGCCAGACAACTGCTCTTACCACCTGAGCCAATGTCGGCACAATAAAGTACACAGGGAACATCACGAATACTCTAATTAATTCTAATGCACCATTAGGTATCATTGGACTTTAATGATGATTGGCTTTTATGACGATCCTCTCCAAGGAATCGCCACGTTAACGTGGTGGAGGGGTTTGTGTGTCCCGGTGATCCTGTGAGCTATGTTGTCGGGGGCATTAGCATTAGCCCCCAGTAGGGTCTCCCAAGGCAAATTTGTCCCAGAGGAGGGGCCAGACTAAGAGCGATTCAAAGCCTCCATGACACGGCCTCACAGATACCCAGCTACTTCGCCCAGAAAAGGGAAGCCGGGGCCCCCTTCTGGATCCATACCCGGGAGGGGAGCTCGTCGGCGAGCCTCTGGTGGCACAGCCCGATCTGGTAACGTGGGGTTGCAGCCCTGTGGGCTCACCACCTGCAGGGGTCAGCATCGGAGTCGGGTGCTTTGCCCTAGTGGGCGAAAGTGGGGATCCGGGCGTGCTGATCCTTGGCATAGCAGACTAGTTCTGGGGATGTGGAACGTCACCTCTCAGATGGGGAAAGAACCGGAGCTAGTGCGGGAGGCGGATCGGTACAAACTAGATATAGTTGGGCTCACCTCCACGCACAGCACTGGTTCCAGAACTGAACTCCTGGAGAGGGGCTGGACGCTGTTCTTTTCTGGAGTTGCTCAGGGTGAGAGGCGCTAGGCAGGTGTGGGGATACTCACAAGCCACCAGCTGAGCGCCACTGTGTTGGAGTTCCACCCGGGGAACGAGAGGGTGGCCTCTCTGCGACTACGTGCCGCTGGTTGGAAAGCTCTGACTGTCTTTTGTGCTTATGCACCACATGACAGTTCAGAGAATCCGGCCTTCTTGGAGTCACTAGGCAGCATCCTGGAAAGGGTGCCGTCCGGAGACTCCATAGTTCTGCCGGGCAACTTCAATGCTCACGTGGGCAACGACGGAGAAACCTGGAAGGGGGTGAATAGGAGGAGTGGCCTGCCTGATCTTAACCCTCGCGGTGTCTTGCTATTGGACTTCTGTGCTGGTCATCGATTGTCCATAACGAACACCATGTTCGAGCATAGGGTAGCTCATAAGTGTACTTGGTACCAGAGCACCTTAGGCCAAAGATCGATGATCGACTTTGTGGTCGTATCATCAGTCCTGCGGCCGTATGGAAAGATTATATATCTCTCCTGGCCTGGGAATGCCTCGGGATCCCCCAGGAGGAGCTGGAATGCGTTGCTGGGGAGAGGGACACCTGGAATACCCAGCTTAGCCTACTGCCACCGCGACCCGACTCCGGATAAGCGAATGAAGATGGATGGATGGATGGATTTTATGATGTTCATGTGTGGAATTCAAGTGTTTGATTGTGAAAACCAGGGCATTCCTGGCGAATACAATACAAAAAAATGTTTTACATAAGAGGAACAAAATTCGTTCACTGGAGTTCATTTTGAAATGTTTCTTGGATACCTCCTTAAAAGCTGTTATGATGGTCTAAAATGGTTAAAAACACACCAATGCATTTTATGATGTCTTTGTGTGAAATTAAAGTGTTTGATTGTCAAAACCAACATATTCCTGGAGACTACAATACAATATAATTTCATTTTTGCATAAGAGGAATAAAAGTCTTTCACTGGAGTTCATTTAAACTATCGACCAGAATTGCCCACCCCTCTATTATACTGTAAACTGAAATAATTAATACAGTTACATCATAAAATTGTTATTCAATGGCAATATTATTGTTATTTGAAATTATATATATATATATATATATACATATATGTGAAAGTCTATAAGTAATGTATAATCCCCTCTGCTCACCACAGTGACAGACATTGTGGAATGTACTCTGGGTACTTTTCACCGTGGAGTTGAAGCCATTACTGTGAAAGCATTCACACTTACAGAACAAGATCATATCTACTTCTCTTTTTAAGTAAAACTCAGAGCTATAATTTAATGTAATGTCCTCCCTTGTCCAATTGCAAAATACACAAACATAAATAAACATTTTTAATCTGTTCAACACAAAAGGTGAGAAATAAAGGCGTATGAAGTGCAAGGGTTCATGAAAATGTTCAAGGAAAAATAGAAAAGAAACTGATTAATGACACACATGCAAAGTATCTTTTTTAACTTGGCTAATCTTTTTTTAAGTGCATGAATTGAAAGTATGTATCCATGGTCAATTTGCGTTTATTAGTTCTATTCTTGCCCTGCAATGGACTGGCTACATGTCCATTTTTACATTTACATTTTTGTCATATGGCAGACACTTTCAATCCAAAGCGACGTACAAGTGCATAGGTTCTTCCATAACTAGTAAAATACACATGAAGTGCTGTTCTGAACAAAAAATTGTCATCGTAAGTGCAATTTTCTTCTTTTTTTGGGGGGTTAAACAAGAGGGATATCGGAAAGTGTGGGGGGGGATCAGGAGGGAAGACTAAGGTACAGTTTTAAAAGGTGTATTTTTACACTGCTCACTTTTTTGTTTTTTGCACCATTCTCTGAAAATTCGACACTGTTGTGCATGAAAAATACTCAAGCCACTCTGTCTGGCACCAACATTTCTTCCTCATTCTGACATTTTCTTTGAGAAACAGCTGAACCTTGACAACAGATGCATCTAGTTGCTGCCACATGAGATTGGCTAATTTAATATTTGCATTAAAAAGCTGGTGTACAGGTCTTCCTAATAAAGTGCTCACTGAGTGTATTCTAATCACATTAGTCCTATTATGTAAGATGCAAACTACAATCTTCAGTTTAACTCATTCATTCAAGTTTATGGCACAGACAGTCTCTCTGCTACAATGCTCCAGATTTCAGTATACAGTGTGAGCAACGAGTCCTACCTGGCAGCACAGTGAGGAAGAGGATGGAGAGGAAGAGTATCAGAGTGAGAGCCATATGTGCCTGACGGGTGTGTGTGTCTGTTAGAGACTCCAGCTCCCTTTAGCGTGAGTCTCACTTCCTGTTCCTCTCAGTCCCCACCTCTTTGGTCCCTCGTACTCTGTAGTCTGTGCTCTCTCAGTGGCCAGAGCAGGATAACTATTATTATTATTTAATATTTATGTATTCCAGAGGTGGGCAAAGAGCGCCATATCCATTTCTGGATTTCATACCAACTTCTGGCCTTAATTACATAATTAACCTTTTACGACATCTGAAATTTTAGCTGCAGTACATTTTCTGATGACTGGTCTTGAGTCTTGAGTTTTACTGTGACCTAATCTTTGAGAAAATGGTTCCTTTTCAAGTTAGGAAAATGATGGTGTCTTTTTTTGTCCAGCAGGGAAAAGCAGAGTCAAATATTTGTAATGGGGTGACTGGCTGTATTTGATGCTCTGAAATAGGAATCCTCAGGTTCCAGAACACCCAGGCCTCTTCCTTTGAGCTTGTGGACAAAATTCCACTTGGGATGTAGTCTTTCGTCACGTTGCTGCCCCCTACTGAACAGACAGGGAACATTCACGCAAAGATATCAAGATCAGTGGGGCTCTACTACGAGCACGCTTGAGCACAACTAAAAAGAAATGCAAGTTCCACAAGTCTTAGCACATGGCTTTAATATGCATCCCATAACATTTTGGGTGTTGATATTTAATGATCAGTGAAACATATTTCTTATATAAATCAACAGTAAATCCAGCAAAACGTACCTGTGTTTTCTGCCCGGCAACTGAGCTGTAAATCACATCACCGGCTCTATCTGCTGCAGAACGGTGAGACGAGTGTGTGGTCTGTACAGAACAGGACATGCACACACAATATTTCAGGAACTCAAAAAATAACATTACAGAGCGTTATGCAAACATTTCCCATTACATATTCGCTGGAGGTTAATCCGCAATACCACAAAAATACATTAAAACTCAAACAGCTAATTGTTAACAGATTTGGATAGCAGTTCCTGAGTTCTGTGAAGGTTTAGACAGCAGCTATGAAACACATTGCAATTGATCCTGTGTTTTGTGTGTCTAAAGTAAAGATGGAAATTGTGGTTAAAAAAACTCCTGATCATACATATACAGTATGTTCACCTTTATCAGTGTGCCACTTTAAATTCTGATATTTACTGGCTGTCTAGCTGACTCTGAGATTTGATGAACAATCTCACCTGTAGATTTTTCAGGATGATTGAGCTGTACAGGACCTCATCTGCAGGGTTTTCAGACGGCTGGGACAGTAAAGGGGAACATGTTTCTGTGACTGACCACGGTTGGGGGGTCTGCTGAAGTTAATTCAGTTAATTCAGTCAAAGTTCATTTTGTGAAAAATGCCCCATTGAGGATTATCCAATGAATCGATACATAAACCATTTAATCACATTTTTTTTTTTTTAATGAATGAATTTAATGTCATTGCCTGACTGAACAGAAAGTAGAACTGACACCAACCCTGTCCGTGCTACCAGAGCAGAGGAGAGCACACTAAATGAACTCACTCGTAAACATTCTGGACCATTTTCCCTCAAAATGAATGATTTTTTTCAAAGCTGTTTGAGAGCATTTAGTGCCTGTGAGCTCATTGACTTCCTGTTTTGAGTTTACATTACATCACATGACAATCATTTACAGACGCTCTTTTCCAGAGTGGTGAAGAGTGGAGAATATCAGTTACTCTCAGGAGTACAGAAAAGTGGTATCGCCACAGAGGCACAAAGGCGCATTAATCATCTCTTATAATCAAGTGTAATATTTGCCAATCAAACTATTTGTACTGTAAAGAAATAAAGAATGATTTTAAAGAAATACAGGATCTCTAAAGATATGTAGGATGAGATGAGACTGAATAATAACAGTACGATTCTCTGCAAAGGCACTTTACAAATGTATGGAAATCCAACCAATACCCAACCTGTGACTGATGTGGACTTATTCTGTGTGATGATGACTGTGTGTTGGTGAACACTGTGCTGTAGGTCACTTCATCTTCAGAGACTGCAGTCTGCCAGGGGAGAGACACAATGTTGAACTCATAACAGCTGGTCTATCCGTACAGACCTCTACCTTTCATATTGTACAGTAGGGCCATTCAACTGGTGGACCAGAGACAAGCAAGTGAGCCCATTAACAAGTCACAGTGAAACAACGTCAAAAAAGAAATGCACCCATTTTGCTATGAACAAAGATTAAGGCTCATCCTATAGTAAACTGAATCTTTTCCAAACGAAGCTTAGTCTGTGTCTGTTAAACTGTTACTTAGTGTCTAGACTTGCAGGTTGCGGATTCCCAGAGTGCTGCTACTGAACATCTCCAATCAGAGACTGAGTGTGGGTGAATATATTCAACTTAAGATTTTTCTGAATGTAGTTTTGTTTGATAAGTGCAGCATTTCTGTATGTATGAATAAACTATCACACTTTACTGTTGCAGTCATTTCTTCTACACGCCCACACCCGCACAATCACTGTATGTCCTTCTCCATTCTGCAGTTCTGTGTTCAGCTCAAATTTTGATTGAAGTTTAATTGGCATTGATTGACATTGACTGACATTGACTGACATTTGACCGACACTGACTGATACTGACTGACACTGATTGACATTGACCACACTCACTGACACTGACTGACATTGACCACACTGACTGACATTGATCCTCGGCCTTCACGGCAGAGTGCAGAGTGTAAAACCGTACCGTCAGCTCGTTGCTCCGGTCCTCTCTTGCTCCTGTGTGAGGCTGGACTCCCTCTGTAAGGAGACACAGGATGAGCTGTGATAAGAGAGTGTGATCATGACAGAGCTGAGAGCCCCCTATGAGACCCCTACTGTCTGTGAGACTCCTGTGCTCAGTGTACTGCATTTCACTAATGCTGTGCTGACTGCTCCTACATACAGCACCCACACTATTCTTTCACACTCAGCGTACTTCATGTGGATACTCACTGTATCTCTTACACAGCTTCCAGGTAACCGTGGCAACAGCTGCCACTAGCAACAGCACCCCTAGTGCCATCAGGATGATTGTGAGATCTGAAAGACTGAACAGCAGCAACAGGGTGTGTGAAATTTTCTTCCCATTTGAAATGCCCAAATGACACAGGAGTCTCTCTCAGTACTGCAGCCTTCTCCATCATTTCAGAAGAGCACAGACAAGCACAAACATGCACAGAGAGAACTGCTGGACTCCAGAAACAGGGAGTGGAGAAAAAGAAAATGGAAGCACTAGGGGTCATGTGGGACACCAAGTACATGCAGCGTGGACCATATCCCAGCATGCACTGGGCCATGTGCTGCTGATAAGTGCTGGAGAGGCCTGGTTATCTGGACTTTAGTGAGCACGTCTGCAGGAGGAGGCCTCACTGACTTTGAGACAGGGGGGATTTTGAGACACATTTGTCAGGAAAAGTACCAACTTAAATATAAAGACTTTACTATGTTACTAATGTTAATCCTTTTGTTTTCATACTGAACTTCGTGATTTAAAAAGAAACAGATTTGAATATTTTACTGGCTCTTCCATTATAAATACCACACCTTTTATTGTAATTGATTGTTGCTGGAACAAGTGAGAGAGGTATTGAGACTGTTGAATGCTTTGAGGTTGAAGGCTTGGAGGATGTTGCTGCTGTGGTTGCTGTGGTAACCAGAAGAGATGTGCTTTGTACTGCAGATGCTGAAGAATGGGTTGCTATGAAAAAAATAATAAAAAGTAATAATTTTTAATGAATATCTTATGGTGTTATGTATAGTGTTATTGTATCTATGTGTGTGTGTGTGTGTGTGTGTGTCTGTGTGAATGCAAATGTATGTGCTTGTGTGTGTTTGTGTATGTGTGTGTATGTGTGTGTGTGTGTGTGTGTGTGTGTGTGCATGAGTGTTGTGACACTGTGTTCATGTGAAAGAACAGAACTCAGCACTGGTGTGCACCTGGCAGTCGGTGAGAGAGCACTAGCTAGCACCAAAGGCTTTCACAACATGATATTTAGAACACTGTTTCTCTCAACCCTCACTGACAGAAAGTGACAGAGAAGATCATTGAAAATTCGAGGATAGAATGCATTCTTTTACAGGCTCATTTTGAGTTCCTTACGTGTGGTGACTGTGGTAGTTGTAGTTTTCTGAGTGACAGTGAGGTGAACAGGGATCTGTAGTTCTCCAGCAGCACACCAATACCAGCCTGTGTCCTCCATGTTCAGCTCCCTCACCGTCACAGTGAAGACCTTTTTAGAGCGGTCATCTTTCATCTCTGATCTTCCAGATTCACCAGAATTCACTTCCACACAGGAGCCCTCTATCCTGCACCACTTCTTCATGCTGCTCGGTTCATTATAGTGACACGGCACACTGACATGGCCCCCTTCCACACCGGCCACCTCCTGCTGCTCAACCCAGAGTCCAGGAGTGTCTGAACACCACAGAATAAACACAAAACACATTCATTGATACACAAACGCTACAAGTCACTTGCAGATCAAAGCAAATAACTGTCATATTGATACTGTCTTGGATACAGACTGGGAGTGGTGCAGCAAAATAATGCAATTAAAGCACCTGCTGGAGGTGCAGAGTCCAATAGTTCTGCAGAGAAGCAATGACAAACCTGGACTTTTACATGTTCTGGAAGAATTCGATACTGCTAGCATAAGAGGTAAGATCACTCATTTACCCACAATGCAGCAGTCTGCAGTAGAAAGTTCTGTGCAGCGTATGATTGGATAACACTGGAATAGTGAAGATGCCGTTATTAAGAGGAAGCAGGTCTCACTGAGTGCAGTGTGTGCTGCGGCCATCTTACCTGCAGTGACTGACAGGTGCAGATATGCTCTCTTATCTCCACCGCGCTGGATCTCTACAGCACACCAGTAATATCCAGAGTCCATCATCTGAAGCTTTCTCATGGTAACAGTGAACACATGATGGGTGGGGTCATCAGTGATTGATGTTTCACCTTTAACTGTTGGAGAGTCAGTGCGTACTACAGTTTCACAATTATTCCAGTATGACCCATAACACCAGTATTTCACATGATTTTCATATTCTCTATCATAGAGACATGGGATGGTGACAGATCTTCCACTCTGTACAACTACTTTACTCACTGTGTACACACCGTCAGCATCTGCAGAAAGAAACACACACATCATCAGTGTGGGTGTATTTTACAGAGCACAGTGTGGTGCAGTCTGTAGGGCAGCTGACTCTCAGGCTAAGTGTGAACCCTCCTGTGTGTTTAGGGTTCAATCTTCTGCACCCAACCATCTCGATCTGTTCCCCTGTTCTCTTTCCTGTTTGAATAAAGTACACAGGGGAACATCACTAATACTCTAATTCATTCTAATTCAAGGGCAGCTTGTAGCCTAGTGGTTAAGGTATGTGTAAGTCCCCGGGGTAGCAACGATTAGATTCGCTCAGCTGTTGGGCCCTTGAGCAAGGCCCTTAACCCCATATTGCTCCAATCAACTGAGTCCCTTGGATAAAAGTGTCAGCTAAATAGCATGTAATGTAATGCACCATAACAAACCACTAACACACCAATGCATTATAATGAATGCATCATTGG
Source organism: Conger conger (assembly GCF_963514075.1). Classification (NCBI taxonomy): domain Eukaryota; kingdom Metazoa; phylum Chordata; class Actinopteri; order Anguilliformes; family Congridae; genus Conger; species Conger conger. Next base: position 71,534,323 of record NC_083763.1, on the reverse strand, counting down.
ACAGGTTGTTATGATGTCCTTCTGTGAAAATAAAATGGTTGATTGTCAACACCAAGTGAAGACAATATGATATTATTGTTTTTATGTTTTTTGTTACTTAAGAGCAACGGAAATCTTTCACTGGAGTTGATTTTGAAGTGTTTCTTGGATATTTCATGAGATCATTGACTTTCAAAAATGATACTATGGCATCATAAAATGAAAACAATGATATTTGAGAAGAACATAGTACATGCCATCACAGGTGGTTTTAAATGCAAAACTTTCAGAGGGAGCGCACACACAGGTGGTTTCCTTCCACTCTTTCAGTTTCCTTTATTTTAGCAGAGCTACAAACACCATTATTTCCTGTGCTTAATACCCTCTGCTCACCACAGTAGGCACACAATCCATTTTAGCTGGTCTGAAGCCAATTCAGACACTTACAGAACAAGATTCTCTCAACTTCCCTTTTTGGTGAAACTAAAATAATCACAAACATGAAACTGTTATCAGCTAATCCTCATGAAATCAATGCAGTGTAAGGGTTCATTAAAATCTCTTGGCATAAACAAAAAATATAAACTGCCATTAATGCCACACATGCATACAGTTTAAAATGCATTTCTAAAGTTATATTTGTATTCATGATAAATTATTGGTTAAAATAAAGTAAACTGCCCAAGAGCAAAAACAGAAACGTGCACATGAATTCCAAGTCTGTTGCAATGGCCTGCTTATATTTATGATTCGCAAAAATATATTTTACCCACATCATAGCAGTTTGATGTACAGTTAACAACAAGCTTAAGTTTAACTCATTCATTCAAGTTTAAGGCAGTCTCTCTGCTACAATGCTAGTGTTCAGTATACAGTGTGAGAAACGAGTCCTACCTGGCAGCACAGAGGGGAAGAGGATGGAGAGGAAGAGTATCAGAGTGAGAGCCATATGTGGCTGACGGGTGTGTGTGTCTGTTAGAGACTCCAGCTCCCTTTAGCGTGAGTCTCACTTCCTGTTCCTGAATGAGACAAACTAGGTGGGGCATGGGAGTGAGGACGGTCTAACAAATAAACATCAGGTGAGACACATGAAAGGGTAATAGGACAATAACGAGCGGGAAACGAAAACGTGGACTGGATTCACAAAGACACACATGTAATACAAACGGCTCTAGACTAGAGAGTAGACAATTGCAGAGAATCAGGAGATGCAGAGATAAGGAGAGATAGGTGCGAATACTAAGCAAGTAATCAGTGATAGAATAGGGAGGCGGAGTTACAGAACAGAACTGAAACTGGAGATGCATTAGTAAGATAGTTAAGTGATTTAAATTACAAATACCCAAAACTAGTGAATGTTAGTTTGTTAGTTTGACAAACATATTAGTGTGTTAGTATAATTAGTACTGTACAAATTCTATGTTAGTTGGGATTAGTATATGAGTGCTATGTACAAACATGAAATGGAGAGAAAACAGGAAGTAAGGAATGCAAGATTGGAAGGAAGATTGAACCCCGGAACTACCGTAAACACCGGAATAGTGGGGCACGCAGACAAGGGGGGGACTGGACTAGTAAACATTCAGACTCTGATATCACAGGGGAAGATGAGTGCAAAGACTAATGAATGTAAACAGAACACCGGACATGAATATGAAAAATAATAAATTACAAGACTAAAGATAATAAACAATGATAAACTAAGAGACAGAAACAGGAACATAACAGAATTGGGCAAAAAAAACAGGGCTTGATGAGAGTTGATGCGTTTGGCAGAACGGACGTACTCAAAGTTTTTTTGATCAGTCCATACCAGAAAGGGGGTGCTGGAGCCTTTGAGCCAGTGACCCCATTCCTCTGGAGCAAGCTTCACAGCCAGTAACTCCAAACTGGCAGTTAATATTTTTCCCGTTGAGTTCAACAGGAAAATTTGTCAGGAGAAACATTTATTTTCGTATCTACAGCATATCTGGCAGCAGTATGGTGGCTTGAGGCTCATTTGATACCTTGGACCCTTGATGACTTAAAGCCCTTTGTGTTCCCTATAGGTACGTTATCAGCATAATTTACAACTGAATCTAGTCCCACCCCCCAATTCCCATAGAGATCCATCCATTCAAATGCAAAGAGTATTAGTATCGCCTGCAGGACAACCTGAAAATAAAATATCCAGACTCTGATGATGTTGATAGGTCACAGACATCAGGAAGTCGTGCCATGTAAAGGATATGCAACAAAATACTAAATATTAAAGTATGACTACTTTCATTTACATAACACTGCTGTTCCCAAACATTATGGTACCCTGAAATTGGGGGACTGCTGTACACCGCTGTAATTTTTACATAGTAAAACCAAAATGTATAAAAAAAATGTTTTATTACAAATTTCAAATGGTTGAGTACAGAGGCAAACACAATGGAGGGCACTGTATATAATAATCCTCTATATAACATACTATTATAACATCCTGGGGGCACAGTTGATGAGCATGTTGTTAAAGACTGTTAGTTTGAAATCATATGCATATCATAGTCTGTATTAATCATCATCAATAGCATAAACACTGTGGCGATGTGGTGATTTCAAAATACTGAGATGTTAAAGCTGAGACTGGAACGATTCTGGCGGTTGAGACCGGTGCGATGACATCAGAGACAATCTAGGTGCAATAAAAAGGGGAAAACGTCATAAAATGTTGACAGACCTAGTGCTTTGGTTCAAGAAACTGTCGATTGCAGGACTCACCGGTGTTATTTTGGCAGCGTAACTTCCCACATCGTCTATTCTCTCTCGATTGCAGCACTCCTGTCCCAACAAACACAAGTCAGGAAAGAGCAGATGACACAGGCTCATTCTCTCTGGACTCTAGGATATTTGATCATGCAGTTGTAAGTCTAAAAGCATGCGCTATGTGATTACTGTTAAGTAGGCAATAGTCTATCTAACTGATGTTTCACAGAAGATTACGGTAAGATCAGAAATTGAAACTGTGGACCACATTTCTGTTTGAAGGGCTTCAGCAGAAGTGTGCAACTTGTGGTGAAAGCATTGACCCTGCCCTCTGATACAGTTCCTAGAAGCTGTGCTGCTAGAAGCTCATCGAGTATCAAGAAGCAGCCAGACCTGGGTGAAATACAGTGCATCCGGAAAGTAATCACAGGTGCATCAACAAAGTATTGAGCAAAGGCTGTGAATACTTGTGTCTATTTTTATTATTTTTATTTTTAAGAAATTTGCAAAAATTTCAAAAACAAATTTCATGTTGTCATTATGGGGTGTTGTGTGTAGAATTTTGAGGAAAAATTTTTATTTATTCCATTTTGGAATAAGGCTGTAAAATAACAAAATGTGTACTTTCCGGATGCACTGTATGTAATTGTGCTGATTCAAATACATTACTGAGCTTATCTGGTGTATTGGAACCAATGAGATACTCTCAAAAAGTGTCTTGGTTGGCACAAGGCATCGAAAAGTATTTGAAACCAAAACAATTACATATTTTACCCAAGACTGGAACAGAATACATTTCATAACAATAGAACAAGTGTCATTTTGCTATTGCAATAATATAATTACAGGTATAGCTATAAAGATGTGTGTAAAGGATAGCTGTACAATATTTACTTGCCAGTTTATTTACTCATAAGCTCTTGCCTGATAATAACACTGATGAATAATAGAATGATCACATGACTCACTGCGGTTTTGCCAGATCTTCCAAAAGGCGACGGCGGTGCATATTAGGAACACCAAAACAAGCCCGGCGTGACGTAGCACCCACAGAGTCCTTCTCAGGCACGTCTGTGCACTACACAGAGAAGACTGCTTTGAGTGTCATTCAATGAGTGCACCACAAACAATGCTTTTGCGCAGTAGTGTCAAACTTTGGAACTTATTTCCAAATCTGCAGCCAGCAAAAGCCCTGAATGAAGTGGGAAAGATGCTCTGAGATGCATCGAGGCCATGGACGTAGACTGGCCTCACGCACTGAAAGGGGAAATGATCCGGGGAGAAGATAAAACTCACCCAGAACACAGCTGGCTTCCTTGTCCTGGACGATTGGTCTTGTGGACAGTAGCAGTCGAAGAGTAGAAGACCGTAGAAGATTCTTCGGTGGTGTGATTTTTTGTTGTGGCGATCAGTGTGTTGTTGGGATCTGTCAGCAAATGCAAAGTCCAAGCTACACTTCAAGTGCTCAAATCACATATCACAAATTTATTTAGGATAAACAACAGGACGCGTGACACAGTCTTTCACACAGTGTTAAATCTATTATAAAAACAGTAAATCCTATATGGATTTACTGTAATGTGAATTTGAGAGATGTTGACAGTTCTAATGATGGGGAAAAGTCACCATTTGATCCATTGAATGTCATTGTGCTTCTTCTTTTCTGAGGTCTATATTACAAAATTACCAGCGCAATGGATCTTCTGTTAGCCTAAAATGCTAGCAATAAACAAATATTTTGCTCAGAACCCAGATTATTAACATTATGAAATAAACCTTATTGCGGATTTGCAGTTGACAAATTAGTTTCATCAGGGAAAGACAGCCACAAGGTCAATCGGTAGGAGTATTGTGCAGACACTCAAGCAATTATTGATCACCATTTTCTTGCAGGGTAGAGGCCAGTTGAATCAATTTTAGGTCAGTTGAATGTGGCCAGAGTTAAGAGAGGACTATATTTATATGTATATATATATATATATATATATATATATATATATATATACAATGCATCCGGAAAGTATTCACAGCGCTTCACTTTTCCCACATTTTGTTATGTTACAGCCTTATTCCAAAATGCAATAAATTCTTTTTTTTTTCTCAAAATTCTACACACAACACCCCATAATTTTTTTTGCACATTTATTAAAAAAATAAAAAAATAAGAAATCACATGTACATAAGTATTCATAGCCTTTGCCATGAAGCTCAAAATTGAGCTCATGTGCATCCTGTTTCCACTGATCAAACTTGAGATGTTTCTACAGCTTAATTGGAGTCCACCTGTGGTAAATTCAGTTGATTGGACATGATTTGGAAAGGCACACACCTGTCTATATAAGGTCCCACAGTTGACAGTGCATGTCGGAGCACAAACCAAGCATGAAGTCAAAGGAATTTTCTGTAGACCTCCGAGACAGGATTGTCTCGAGGCACAAATCTGGGGAAGGGTACAGAAACATTTCTGCTGCTTTGAAGGTCCCAATGAGCACAGTGGCATCCATCATCCGTAAATGGAAGAAGTTCGGAACCACCAGGACTCTTCCTAGAGCTGGACGCCCGTCTAAACTGAGCAATCGGGGGAGAAGGGCCTTAGTCAGGGAGGTGACCAAGAACCCGATGGTCACTCTGTCAGAGCTCCAGCATTCCTCTATGGAGAGGAGAACCTTCCAGAAGGACAACCATCTCTGCAGCAATCCACCAATCAGGCCTGTATGGTAGAGTGGTCAGACGGAAGCCACTCCTTAGTAAAAGGCACATGGCAGCCCACCTGGAGTTTGCCAAAAGGCACCTGAAGGACTCTTAGACCATGAGAAACAAAATTCTCTGGTCTGATGAGACAAAGATTGAACTCTTTGGCGTGAATGCCAGGTGTCATGTTTGGAGGAAACCAGGCACCGCTCATCACCTGGCCAATACCATCCCTACAGTGAAGCATGGTGGTTGCAGCATCATGCTGTGGGGATGTTTTTTAGCGGCAGGAACTGGGAGACTAGTCAGGATAGAGGGAAAGATGAATGCAGCAATGTACAGCAACAGAAGCTGAGTGCCCTTGGATGAAAACCTGCTCCAGAGCGCTCTTGACCTCAGACTGGGGCGACGGTTCATCTTTCAGCAGGACAACGACCCTAAGCACACAGCCAAGATATCAACGGAGTGGCTTCAGGACAACTCTGTGAATGTCCTTGAGTGGCCCAGCCAGAGCCCAGACTTGAATCCGATTGAACATCTCTGGAGAGATCTGAAAATGGCTGTGCACCGATGCTCCTCATCCAACCTGATGGAGCTTGAGAGGTGCTGCAAAGAGGAATGGGCGAAACTGCCCAAAGATAGGTGTGCCAAGCTTGTGGCATCATATTCAAAAAGACTTGAGGCTGTAATTGCTGCCAAAGGTGCATCAACAAAGTATTGAGCAAAGGCTGTGAATACTTATGTACAAGTGATTTCTTAGTTTTTTATTTTTAACACATTTGCTAAAATTTCTAAAAAACTTATTTCATGTTATGGGGTGTTATGTGTATAATTTAGAGGAAAAAAATGAATTTATTCCATTTTGGAATAAGGCTGTAACATAAAGAAATGTGGGAAAAGTGAAGCGCTGTGAATACTTTCCGGATGCACTATATATATATAGTTTTTGGTGGTGGATTTTTAAAAATGTATTTCAAAATTCAAAAAAGCTCCATTGCTTTTGATTACCCGTAGAGATTGTTACATCAGCATTAGGACATGTAGTTCAGAACACTGTAATCACATCACGGCATTTGTGATCATATACCTTGAAGGGTTAATGCGGTAAAGGTCCAAATATGTATATGGGGCCTGTGTGGGTCTGTGTTAATCCCAGGGGAGCAGGAGATTACATTCAGTGAGCACTTTATTAGGTATTTATTATTCGTCTTATTTTTTAGACTTGTTGGTCTTCTGTTGCTGTAGCCTATCCACTTAAGAGATGTGATGCTTTGTGTGTGTTCAGAGATGCTCTTCTGCATACCACTGTTGTAATATGTGGTTATTTGCATTATTGTCACCTTTCTGTCAGCTTCAACCAGTCTGGCCTTTCTCCTCTGACCTCAAACCCTCTGGGGTCGGCGTGTTGCCAGCGACACCGACAAGATCAGATCAACTTCCCTTTCTATTTGGATGATTAACTTATGATTTTACCATACAGATTCAACAAAGATATTTCCTGAAACCTTGGAATCTTGACTTCATAATGCACATATTGACACACAATATTAACAGTTTTAAAATGCTTTAAATTAGATGAATAAGACCACTGCGATTTCTTAATCTTTAATCATTAATATGTGAGTTTCGCTTGTTGCTGGAGATCAGATACCTTTTCAAAAAATGTTGTTGTCCATTCTGTACCTAGTTTATATAGACGAAAAATACCATTATTTTAGGTAATTTTCTTCATTTGCCAACCTGTGAAATAGGTCAGATGTTGCCCTGCTAGCGCGAGCACAGGGGACATGTATTGACCACCAGTCATGGTCTTTCTAAAAGTGGAACCACGCTAAGCCATAAAAGGTGACGTGCATGAAACTATTTTAGCTACATGAACTGAATTTCCCTGGCTGGCGACTTTTTCTCTTTCGCCTACTACTTACATTTTTGGGGAATGTCCTGTCATGAGTAAGTGCATTTCTTCTGAGTAGACTGCAACTTTGGCAACTTCGTTTAAATATTCAGCAATATGCGTGTTTGTATATTCCCACACTCTAACCATTGCATCTCAAAATAATACGTACGTGATGTGTGGTGGCGTAGCCAGGATTCTAAAATTGGGTGTGTTCGCACAATCAATATTAGCATACTGCATCGTAAGTTCGTAAGTTCCCACTCTGTTCTGAATTTATGAACGATTATAACCATTACATCTCGAAATAATGCCTCTGAGTTTTTGCAAGATGCGCATGCTCTGCAGGATGGACATTGGGGAAAAAACAGAACAATCTGTGGAAGTGCAAAGAGTGTGATGCCCCCTGTGCTTGCAGCTAAACAAGAACGGTTTAGAAAAATGGCACGCAAAACTTTGAGGTGTTTGTGAATGGCATCGTCATTGTATTTGTGTGGTGATTTCAATAAATTCCTGAATAAATGCATTTATTTATTTCTGTCTTCCAAATGGCTCACTGAGTATTGCTTTGTCGTAGAGGTAAGAAGAGGTCAGGCCACGTGTGAAAAGCCTACTTACTTAAGAAAGGCCATTGGCCCTCCCATTGTCAACTGGTGCGTGTAATTTCTTTTATATTTTTAATTGGATTTACTACAATACTTTGTCATCTTTTAATACCCAAGACCTAGATGAACAAATTTCAGTGACCCAAAAATTTCGTTACAATTGATTAGTTTGTGTTTTTTTACAGCATTCCTGTACGTGTTCAAAACTACTGTTTACAATTTGTGTGATGCTAGAGCAATTTACAACCAATATATGATTCTGACCTACTTACTGTTGCCATATTAGTGTAGTGTGTCCTGAAAACAAAGACATGAAACACTTTGGAATCACTGAATATAAAGTTGATTAAAATGACACAAATGTCAGAGCATGCCACAGTCACTGGTTTTCCACATTTTGCCCTCAGACCCCAGAGGGTTAACAAGGCATTTTTGCCCACAGAACTGCTGCTCACTGGATCTTTCTTTTTCCATACAATTCTCTGCAAACTCTAGACACTGTTGTGCGTGAAAACCCAAGGAGATCGGCAGTTTCTGAAATATTCAGACCACCCTGTGTGGAACCAACAATCATTCCACGGTCAAAGTCACTTGGATCACATTTCTTCCCCCATTCTGAAATTTGGTCTGAACAGCTGAACCTCCTGATCATGTCTGCATGCTTGCATGCCTTTAGTTGCTGCCACAGGATTAAATATTTGCAGTAACGAGCTGGTGTACAGGCATACCTAATAAAGTGCTCAATGGGTGTATATTATAACTCATGAAATTGTGGGTGGTCTGGTCTGGTCTGGTCTGGGGTCTGCAGTGCTACCTTGTAGGACAGCGATGTGGACAGGGGCCTGTAGATCTCCAGCAACGCACCAATACCAGCCTTCGTCGCTCCTCTGCAGCCTCCTCATCCTCACGCCAAAGGCCCCCTCTCCGTTGTCCGTGATGAGCGGGGACCTCTCAGCCAGGGGGGAGTCCAGGGTGAGGCAGGACCCCCAGTCTCCGCTCCTGCACCACTTCCGCATGCCGTCCCGGGTAAGGTTGCTATAGAAACACCGGATGCTCACGCTGCCTCCCTCCGCACCGACCACCATGTTGTCCTCCACCATCAGATTCGGGACTCCTGAACACACGCCGCAAAATTCTGATACGGGACACGCCAATCTATGACAATCTGCGTCAATCAAATCACTTTTCAAGGAGAGCATTTAGACCATTCATTCAGAGTTCCGCATACTAAACACAATTGGTTCTTTTGTAATTGAACTGTTCGTCCATTTCAGCTTTCAATTTATATTGTCTTCATATTGCTCTAAAATAGTAATCTGATGATGGATGAAAGCACTCTGTGAAGGGACATTAAAGGACATTAATCACTTCATGGATTGATTGATGAATATATTCTGTAGTGTCTCTAATGTAAGCAAACATGAGATGATTGTAGGTTTCCACTCGACTTTTCATGACTGGCAGCAGAATAAGCAATCTACGTTCATGCGTAAGATTCAACATTAATATATGGTCAGCACAAGTGTGTGTATGCCCGTGATCATGCATGCGTGCGCATGGGTGTGTGTGCGTGTGTGTTGAACAGCAAATATTTTTTTAAAAAAGAACAAAAAAAAGAAAAGCCAACCAGGATTAAAACCGTGGCGTAGACAGATGGCTCACCGTTAGTGACTGACAGATAGAGGCTTGCTGATGAACCGCCCTCCACGGCACACCAGTAGAAGGCAGTGTCGCCACGCTGCAGATCTCGCAGGGTCACAGTGAACACCCCGCTGTCGGGGTGATCTGCGATCGTAACCTTGCCGCCCTCGGCCGGGGAGTCAGACCGCGCCAGGACGTGACAGGAGGACCAAAAGAATCCCCAGCACCAAAACTTGGCGCGGTGTCTGTCCAACGAGGGGTAGTGGCAGGGCAGGGTGACGGACGACCCATTCTGAACCTGCAGCCAACTCACTGTCGCCACAGCAACGGCACCTAGCACACAGGTAAGAGGAGGGGAGGAAGGGAGGAGGGGCGGCCACATCACTGACCCTATAGGGACCCCATTCGCACATACGTATCCAGGTGAATGGCCAATCAGGCAGCAGAAGCAACGTCACATGTTCTGGACGCAAATGCATTATGGGACAGCTTCGTTGCACTCTTGACCACCTCTGCTATAGGATATTGCGTTACACAGCAGTTGTACTTGTACTCATTTTACATTTACATTTTAGTCATTTGGCAGACGCTTTTAATCCAAAGCGACTTACAAGTGCATAGGTTCTACCATAAGTCAAAGCATCACATCCAGAAACTAGCAAAATACACATGAAATGCTGTTCTAAACATAGTTGTCATCATAAGTGCATTTATTTTTTTTGTGGGGGGGGGTTAGACAAGGATAGGGATTTCAGAAAGGAGGGGCAGGGGAAGTCAGGAGGGAGGACTAAGGTAGAGTTTCAAAAGGTGGGTTTTGAGTCTCCGTCGAAATAGGGGGAGAGATTCTGCTGTTCTGACAGTGGTAGGCAAGTCATTCCACCACTGAGGAACCAGAACGGAAAACAGGCGTGAACGTGCAGCTCGACCACCAGGTGCACGTAGAGAGGGAACCGTAAGGCGACCAGAGCTGGCAGAACAGAGTGGTCTAGCTGGGGAGTAGGGAGTGATCAGGGATTGTATGTAAGGTGGGGCAGTCCCCTTAGCAGCCTGAAATGCCAACACTAGGGCCTTGAAACGGATGCGTGCGGCAATAGGAAGCCAGTGGAGGCCAATGAGAAGCGGGGTGACATGAGCCGACCTGGGCTGACTGGTGATCAGGCAGGCTGCAGCATTCTGGACCAGCTGGAGGGGCTTGATGGCACACGCTGGGAGACCGGCTAGGAGGGAGTTGCAGTAATCCAGGAGGGAAATGACAAGCGCCTGGACTAGGAGCTGGGTGGCTTTCTCAGTCAGGGGATGACGGATACGGCGTATATTATACAGAAAGAACCTGCAGGTTCTGGCAGTGGAGGATACTTGTGGAACCAGGGTGAGGCAGTTATCAAGAGTCACCCCAAGATTCTTTGCCGTACGGGAGGAGGAAACTACAAAGTCCTCAACAGTCAATGAGAGGTCGATTGACGGAGAGGACTTAGCAGGGATGTAGAGAAGCTCAGTTTTGGCAAGGTTGAGCTTCAGGTGATGGGAAGTCATCCACGCAGAGATATCAGCCAAGCAGGCAGAGATCCGTGTGGTGACTTGGGTGTCGGGGGGGAAGGAAATGAAGAGTTGGGTGTCATCAGCGTAGGAATGATGAGAAAAGCCATGGGAAGAGATAACAGAACCAAGAGACATGGTGTATAGAAGAGGAGAGGCCCAAGAACCGAGCCCTGCGGGACTCCAGTTCGTAGGGGGTGAGGGTCGGAGACTGAGCCCCTCCAAGTCACCTGGTAGGAGCGACCAGAGAGGTAGGAGGAAAACCAAGCAAGTGCAGACCCTGTGACACCCATCCCAGACAGCGATGAGAGCAGAATTGCATGGTTGACTGTATTGAAGGCGGCCGACAGGTCGAGGAAGATGAGGACAGAGGAGAGGGATTTTGCTTTAGCAGAGTGGAGTGCCTCAGTGACCGCGAGCAGGGCGGTTTCAGTGGAGTGGCCACTCTTGAAGCCAGACTGGTTGGGGTCATGGAGATTGTTCTGGAGAAGATAAGTGGGCAGTTGGGAGCAGACCGCCCGTTCCAGAGTTTTAGCGAGAAAGGGAAGAAGAGAGACAGGCCGGTAGTTGTTCAGGGCAGAGGGGTCAAGAGTAGGCAGAGGGGTCAAGAGTAGAGAGATTACTCTCTCTTTTGCATGTATGCAGTCTATTGCATCACTTCTCTGTTGAAAAATAACTTCCTCTTTTCTCTTCTTGCTTACTACTGCAATCTTGGTGAGAAATATGACACTGCGGTGCTACCACTATTACCCAATGTCAAAACCAGTGAGCAGCCAGTGACCCAACTGTATATAGCACATATTTGCACTAGATTAATGCATTTGGGTTTGTCACAAACCATTGATGATGTTGCCATTTAAAGTCTCCAGGTTCCTGTCTGTCAACTGAACTACACAGTTCTGTGCCATAGTGTTTTAAAACAGTTCTCACTCGTTTTTTCTTTTTGATGGCATCCACACCTATTTACTAAGTCGCCTTTACGAGAGCTAGCCGACAACAAATTGACGGAATCTGTGAACAAAATGGAGGACGGACGTTTTAATGACTTTTGTGGCGGTGGTGTAGGGTGGCCTGTAGCGTAGGTACGTGACTGGGAACCACAATGTCGGTGGTTCGGTCTCCAGTGTACCATTTTCCATTTTAGTCATATGGCAGACGCTTTTAATCCAAAGCGAAGTGCATAGGTTCTTCCGCAAGTTAAAGCATCACATCCAAAACTAGTAAAATACACATGAAGCTATGTTCTAAACATAGTCATCATAAGTGCAATTATTAGTTTGTGGTTAGACAAGAGGGATAGGGATATCAGAAAGGGTGGGGGCGGGGGGCGGCCACATCACTGACCCAATGGGGACCCCACTCGCACATACGTATCCAGGTGAAAGGCCAATCAGGCAGCAGAAGCAACGTCACATGTTCTGGACACAAATGCATTATGGGACAGCTTTTTTGCACTCTTGACCACCTCTGCTATAGGATATTGCGTTACACAGCAGTTGTACTTGTACTCTCTCTTTTGCATGTATGCAGTCCATTGCATCACTTCTCTGTTGAAAAATAACTTCCTCTTTTCTCTTCTTGCTTACTACTGCAATCTTAGTGAGAAATATGACACTGGAAAAACACTGCGGTGCTACCACTATTACCCAATGTCAAAACCAGTGAGCAGCCAGTGACCCAACTGTATATAGCACATATTTGCACTAAATGAATGTGTTTGGGTTTGTCACAAACCATTGATGATGTTGCCATTTAAAGTCTCCAGGTTCACGTCTGTCAACTGAACTACAGAGTTCTGTGCCATAGTGTTTTAAAACAGAGCGCAAAACCATCGTCAAGGAATATCCCATGAATTAATATCAGAACGGGTAGCTCATTTTTAAACGTCAACTGAAAACATACCTTTATAATCAAGCTTATACCTAACAGCACTGTTTTATAGAACTGCTTTTATTATTCTCTCCTTATTTTTATTATGTTCTATTCTACACCAATAAGCTTGGTTAGGGGGATCGAGCCAGCAACCTTCCGACTTACCTCCTGAGCTAACGCCACCCCTCTTCCACACTGTTGTGGTCATGGAACTTGCAAATTAGCAATGAACTTGAATTCGAATGCGATTCAAATCGAGGCACGGTGGATAATTCCTTCTCGCTGCAGGAGCTTTATGAAAGAGAAAGCATGATACTATAATAAGACTTATATTTTTTAAAAGTTTAAATCTTACCATGGAGTCCAGAAATGCTGAGAAGAGCCATGGCACATGGTGAAAGTCCAATCATTGCTACGGTCTAGAATGAGTGAAACTAAAGAAAATGCATGTGATCCAATGCTCCAAAAACAGGCAAATCTCACACCCTGTTCCCTTGCGACATCAGTTTCCTCCTGTGTGACCGTTTGTGCAGGTCACAGTAAAAGACACCATTAGACCTGACCTCAGAATATTTTTAGTTTTTAGTTGCTCAGATTTAGGAAAATAGCAAACTCAGCAAAACTGTGACGCTTACCACTCAATTATAATTTTTGACAGCTATTAAAACACTGCAAAGTGATCGTCTTAAGACTTAAAATTGTGTCTGTATTCTCTCAAGTATACAAATATTAGCTTGTTTTAAAGTTAATGTTAAAAAAGTTTTGTTATTACATTGGCAAATCTTGAAATACATCAAACATTCTCACCTGATTGGCAATGTGAAAATTTTAATCTCAATATACTAAACAAAAATCATTATTTTTTTATTTATTTTTTATTTTTAAATTAACAGTAGTAAAAATGTGTTATAAAGTTGGGTATGTTTACAAATTCCTTCCTAAACAGGACAGGTCACCCACAACTAGAAGAGTCTTCTGTCATTTGTTGGATTTACTGTAGGTGAATGCACAGATGCCCAGACACTTGGGTTGCAGAAAGAACAAATATGAATTCCATTTTATTTCTATTTTTACATTTACAGTGCAAATTTACATTCGTCCTTCCTTACTGTACTTACAACATTTTGTTGTCCGAACAGGAAACACACAGTGCTATTCTCTTTAAAAAAAAACCCAAAAAAACCATATTTTATTTTTTTTATTTAATGTTTATTTGAGTAGGGACAATGCCAAGAGACATAGCATCATGACTGCCAGTTTTCACCAGGTTCATGTAGCTGATGTACTGCATACAGAGATTATAGGTATTGCTAGTTTCCAACTCCCTAGTTAGACTTTTTTATGAAAAGAATATTACATTTAACACAAATTTTGTGGTCTATACTGAAACAATGTCTCCCCCTGCTGGAGACTCCAGGAAAAGCACATTCAAACATGGCAAAATCGTGAACAGTACGGGGCGAGGAGCAAACCTATAGGGTACTTTGTGAAATGGATATAAACATCTATGGCAAGTACAAAATGAAATGGACCATAAGAGGATATTCTGGAAACCCATTGCTGTGGACAGCCCTGAATTCGGGGACGAGTCCAGTCAGCTCGACCGTAACGGTTACAAGGGAATGTAGTGGAGCCAAGAACGTGGACGTGTCACTCCATTTCAGGTATGAATTAATCTGACCTGGTTGAAATATGGTCAGAAATATCTGCCTTTAGGTGCTGGGAAAAACTGGAACACGCTGCTGCACATCCCTGAGAATCTTCAGTGAAACCTCTCCTTGAGAAAGTGTGCGTGTGCACGCGTGTGTGAATGCGTGTGCGCGCGCGTGTGTGTATGTATGTGTGTGAATATGTGTATGTGTGACTGTGCGTGCTTGCGTGCATGTGTGTGTGTGCACGTGTGTGTGTGTGTGTGTGTGTGTGTGTGTGAGGCTCTCCTGGGACAGTAGCTTTACTCTTGCACATTGGTGTCACTCAGCAGGACAGTACAGTACACAGACACCACAGAAACCATTCAGCCATTAACACCATCTACAGACACTCACAGACCGATTTACAGAACACAACCACTGTAATTACACCATCTACAAACACTCACAGACCAATTTACAGGACACAACCACTGAAATTACACCATCTACAGACACTCACAGACCAATTTACAGGACACAACCACTGCAATTACACCATCTACAGACACTCACTGACCGATTTACAGAACACAACCACTGTAATTACACCATCTACAGACACTCACAGACCCATTTACAGGACACAACCACTGCAATTACACCATCTACAGACACTCACTGACCGATTTACAGGACACAACCACTGCAATTACACCATCTACAGACACTCACAGACCCATTTAGAGAACACACCCACTGCGATTACACTATTTACAGATACCCAGAGACCAATTTGGAGAACACACAGCACTGAACTGATCCGAACACACAACAGACATAGAGACGCAATGAAGGCACAACGGCGATGAAGCTGATGATCCGATTAACTGACAGGATGTCGGGAGATGTCTCTCTCTCTCTCCCTGGAGCAGCTCAGGCAGGGTGGGAGGCTGGGGCATTTTCAGGAGGGGGGGCAGTTATGAGTAACGCTCAGTGAAGCTCTGGTGGAACTCCTTTACCTTGGCCAGAACTACCTTCAGCTTCTCCGTGGGGGGTAGAATAGTCATCCTAGAGGGGGGGAGAGAGAGAGAGAGGGAGAAGGTGAGAGAGAGAGAGGGAGAAGGTGTGAGAGAGAGAGGGGGGAGGGAGAGAGAGAGAGGGGGGGAGAAGGTGAGAGAGCAAGGTGGGGGGAGGGAGAGAGAGAGAGAGAGAAAGGGGGAGAGAGAGAGGAGAGAGGGAGCGAGAGAGAGAGGAAGAGGGAGAGAGAGAAAGGAGGGAGAGGGAGAGAATATTGGCCACATATTCAACACTCTGGAGGAAGAGTGCTTTCTGTGTTCCCTATTTTCTGTCATTCTGTCACAACCGCACATCATTAGTCAGGTCTAAAAATACTGCCACTGTGCAACGAAATGCACATAGAATTTTGGTGGGAAAACACTAGACACACTAATGCAGGAATTCTTTTATTGTGGGTGCCCAAGAGGTTTGCACAGTACTGTGACTGCCTCTCATAGCCCTGACGGCCGCGTGCTCCCTGGTTTCATGTCCGTGCTGCATTTGTGCACCTGAAGTGAAAGGTTCCGTCTCTCTGGCCAAAGCCACTGCCAGGGACCAGGCAGATCCCCGTCTCGTCCAGGAGCTTCATACAGTACAACATGTCCGGGGCCAGCCCCTTCTCCTGGAGACGGAGGGAGGGAGAGAGAGAGAGAGGGAGAGGGAGAGGGAGAGGGAGAGGGAGAGAGAGGGAGAGGGAGAGGGAGAGGGAGAGGGAGAGGGAGAGGGAGAGGGAGAGGGAGAGGGAGAGGGAGAGGGAGAGGGAGAGGGAGAGAGAGAGAGAGAGAGAGGGAGAGAGAGAGAGGGAGAGAGAGAGAGAGAGAGAGAGAGAGAGGGAGAGGGGGAGAGGGGGAGAGGGGGAGAGGGGGAGAGAGGGAGAGGGAGAGGGAGAGGGAGAGGGAGAGGGAGAGGAGAGAGAGAGAGAGAGAGAGAGAGAGAGAGAGAGAGAGAGAGGGAGGGAGGGAGGGAGGGAGGGAGGCGGAGAGATGGAGAAACACAGAGTAGGGCTTGGATTCAGCAAACATTTGTCTTTAAATTTAAAAAAAAATTTTGTTCCTGAGGGTTAGCGATCACAAAACATAAAACTGGCCAAACATTATTCGCTCAGAAATAAAAGGGCTTGGACATTCACCTGCAGGCCTAAATTGAATACTGTACAGTGGTACAAAACTGGGGAGGCAACATTAGCATATTCATATCAATATGAGGTCCACTGCGATGCACATCAGAGACTGAACAGACAACAGGCACAGAGAAGAGGGCAGGATGAGAGAAGAGGGGATGGATTAAAGTAGGGATGAGAGAAGGAAGAAGGGATGAGACAGAAGAGGGATGAGAGACAGAATGGAATGCATGGTGGGAAAGCAGGAGAGAGGGAGGGATGGAGAGAGAAAGGGATGGGCAGAGAGTGAGAGATGCAGAGGGGTAGAGAGAGAGGGATGGAGATGGGGAGGGATGGAGAGAGGGGGATAGATGGATGCAGGGTGGGGGAGAGAGGGATAGAGAGAGGGATGGAGATGGGGATGGAGAGAGAGGGGGATGGATGGAGGTAAGGAGAGAGGGGGATGGATGGATGCAGGGAGGGGGAGAGAGGGATGGAGAGAGAGAGAGAGAGAGAGAGAGATGGATGGATGCAGGGAGGGGGAGAGAGAGAGAGAGAGAGAGAGAGAGAGAGAGAGAGAGAGGGATGGATGGATGCAGGGAGGGGGAGAGAGAGAGAGAGGGGGATGGATGGAGGTAAGGAGAGAGGGGGATGGATGGATGCAGGGAGGGGGAGAGAGGGGGGAGAGAGGGATGGAGAGAGAGAGAGAGAGAGAGAGAGAGAGAGAGATGGATGGATGCAGGGCGCGTGGGCTGACCTGGGCCTCAGCGATGGCGCCCGGGGGCAGGGTGATGCGGGGGAAGGAGTACATGGCACCCTGGACGGGGTTGCAGCAGATCCCGGGCACCGCGTTCAGGGCCTGCTCCGTCAGACGGGCCTTCAGGGCCAGCTCATCCAGCGTGGCGCTGCGCTCCTGGGGGGCCGGGGGGGCTGTGTCAGTCCAGCACTCTAACGAGCTCAGCTCAGGTCAGTCCAGCACTCTAACGAGCTCAGCTCAGGTCAGACCAGCACTCTAACGAGCTCAGCTCAGGTCAGTCCAGCACTCTAACGAGCTCAGCTCAGGTCAGTCCAGCACTCTAACGAGCTCAGCTCAGGTCAGTCCAGCACTCTAACGAGCTCAGCTCAGGTCAGTCCAGCACTCTAACGAGCTCAGCTCAGGTCAGTCCAGCACTCTAACGAGCTCAGCTCAGGTCAGTCCAGCACTCTAACGAGCTCAGCTCAGGTCAGTCCAGCACTCTAACGAGCTCAGCTCAGGTCAGTCCAGCACTCTAACGAGCTCAGCTCAGGTCAGTCCAGCACTCTAACGAGCTCAGCTCAGGTCAGTCCAGCACTCTAATGGCCAGTCTAGCACTCTAATGGCCAGTCTATACTCCAGCACGACCGGTGGATGTGGCTCTGGTCACAGCGACATCTGGTTCCTACTCTAGGCGACTGCAGACAGTCCAACAGACCCTCAGGCTTACAGATGGACTGACTACAGACAGTCCT